>NC_037639.1:2212500-2536428 GCF_003254395.2 Apis mellifera
AGATATTAGCCTCTGAAATCTGACATATTTGGATATTTGATATTTCAACAAATAATGATCCAAAAAAAAAGCCATAGAAAAAGAGAAATCATCACTGAAACAAAACAAGAAAATTCAATAACAAAGCAAGAACATAGAAAAAAGAAACATAGAAGAAAACCAAATGTATAATAAATGAATTCTAAAAACCAAAAAGAATAAAAAATACAAAACAAGATTGAAAATACAAAAAATTATGAATATATAGAAATTTATAATAGATTACTATGATATAATTATTAACATCAATATAAGAATAATTATTACATTGGTTGTAAAAAAAATGATACACATGATAATATTCGATATAAAAACTGCTTGTTTACATGGAGTTTTAAAAAACTATATCTAAATATCTAAAAAATAATGAAATATTTAATCTATAGAACGCAATATATGACTTAAAAATACTATTAATATAATATTATAATAGAAATAAAAATTCACGGAATTTATAAAATAAAATAAATTTGAAATAAAGATAAAAAAATATAGATTCATAAATGATAAAAAATCATTAATATTAATTCATCATAGATGACAGGATTGGACAGAAAAAGAAAAAAATAAATAAAAATTTTGATTTAATATTTGAAGATGCTAACATTGCTTTTAGATAATGAATATAGAATAAGAAGAAAGAAACATAAAACTAATTCAAAAATAGTACGTTGAAAATATAACTGAACAATACAATAAGAGATTTTAAAATTTTCACTGGAATTGATTCAAGATATGAAATAAGAAGTATAATTTAATAATTTTCTTACAAATTGAATTGAAATACAATATTGAAATTTATTATATTTAAGGATATAACATATGTGATAAGGTTTGTTAGCATATTTGTAGATATACTACATAATGTAATAAATGTAAAACAAATATTGTGGTATTAAAAGAAAAATTGAGATTTAGATATAAATCTTAAAACAAAGCTGTTAAAAAAAAAGAAAAACTGATTGTTTCAGCAATGTAGACTTTGCAAATGATAATGAAATGAGAAAATGTATTAATGATTTTATGATATTTTATATTTTTGTGATATTTGCTGGAAAATTATCGAGTATTGAAATAGAATTGATAACTGTCTACTATTTGTATTTATTTTTGTATAAAGAATTGTTGCATTAAAAATTATTGATTCAATAAATAAGACATAAAATTACAGATGAACTTATATACATAATTAAAATATAATTCATATAATAAAAAATAATACATCAAATAAATACAATAAGCATATATCATTCCCAAATATCATTTTATATAAAAATGTAGAAAAAAATAATTAGAAATTCAATTCTGTCCAATACTGACTCAACCAATAGATATAATTACTAAATTTCTTAATAAAATTAAATTTAAATTACAATAATACTGAAATAATCAAATATCGAAATTGAAAGAGAATATTAATATATTTTATGTATTGCTATATGAAAGCAAAAAAAAAAAGAGCGTAAGAAACAAAGAGATCATTAGACAAAAAAAAATTTAATGATATCAAATGATATCATTAAAAAATGATTTCAAACAATTATGCAAATTTTATAATAATGATATAATGTTTTTATTAAAAAAATGAAAAGATATTAATGGAATAAGAAGATAATTTACAAAAAATATATATTTTTTCATAATTTTAAAAAAATATTTAATATATAATTTTAAATAATAAAACAGACACGAACTTATGGGATAATTTAATATAAGTAAAATTAATTAATTTCGGATTAAATATGAATGAACTATAGATAATTACTCTATATGTGAAAATAAGCAAAAAATGTGAAATAAAATTTTGTGAGTTAAATTCTTGTTTTTATAAAAATATACAAGAAATCATGTAATCAACAAATTTTCAAATTCAATTTTTTTATGAAAAATTTACATTTCTTTTATTTTTCTTATTATGTATTTTTTTTCTTATTATGTATAAAATTTTCTCCTATTAATAATTCATTCATATCAAATGACGAAATAACAATTTCGTTTGTTCTTTAAACAAAAAAAAGTTTTTTAAATTTGATTTATTCGAAAACGAAATTCAAAAAAAAAGTTAAAAAAATTTTATTCTATATTTTTGGTTACTTTTTGGCTTATTTTTTTTTATTTAAAAATAAAATTATTCTTTTGAAATTGTACCATTATTTATTAATTCTAATAAAATATTAATATATTTATAAGATATCTTTTCAGGATCTATTCTAGAAGCCAAAACATAAAAAATTAATATATAAAAATATCGATTGAAGCTTCTTTATTAAATTATAACAATTGCAACTAAAATTTGCAAAATAACTTAGATGAAGTAAAACAGATATGGAGTGTGCTATTAGTGTACAAATTTCGCATAAAATTCTGATCAGAAATGAACAAAAAATTTTTTTCTTTTTAAAAATTTACATATTATATTTCACTTATATACTATCAAATTATCTTTTATTAATACTAGTTTTCCGACTGTTCATGGACAATATATGTATATTATTTATATTTAAGCAATACTATATGTCCTATCTATTTTTAGCTATATCTCTGAATGAGTTGCCATCGCAGTTTATTTAATTTAGAAAAAAAATAAAAAAATAAAAAAGTAATTTAATATTATTTTATAATTACTATAAAACTGTCATACTATTGTGGAAATAAACTTTTATTCGAAATTTATTAGTATGAAAAAAATCTTTTTAGAGAAATACATTTAGACAATAATTCTATTAAAAATTTTGTGAAAATAATTTAAAATCTAAAAATCTAAAAATAATTTCGAAATTATTATAAAAAATTAATTCGAAAATAAAAAGAAAAAATATTAATTTTCATGTAATGATTCTTTTTTAATTTCTATACGATTAGCTATAATATTATGATATTTAATATCGAAGAAATTTATTTTTTTTTATTTTATATTTTATTTTATATTAATTATTTTATTTACGTGTTTCTTCATTATTAGTGTATAGATTTGTCTTTTATTTTCTATTCCAATAAAAGATAAAATATTTGTGGATTATTTATGGACAATATATGCGGATATAAATATATATCTCTTAGTTCAGAAAAGATTTTAAAAATATATGAAGTTATTAATTTTATAAAATGAAATTCTTAAATCAGAAATGAAAATAACTTTTTGATTATATAGTATTAAACTATGTTTTCTTCTTACAGCATTGATAGTTTCCTTTAAAATTCAAGAAAGATTTCTATTATTTAAATAGACTAATCATAAATCTCACAAATTCTCTAAACTTTGAATAGTTTTAATTAAAAAATATTAAAATGATCTTAACCGTTTATTTAATTTAAAAAATTTTTTAATTTAATTTAATTTTACATTTTATTTTTTCTATCTTTTTTAATCTAATTTTATATTTTATTTATAAAATAAAAATTTATGATATAGTACGATTTGTCATTTTTGAATAATTTTTGAAAAATGTTTTTACTATTTATACGAAATAAAAAATAGCACAGCTTATCATAAATCTTTAAATTTCTAAGGATCATGACAATTCTTGTAAAAAAAAAAAAATTCTAGTAAAATGAGCAATTGAAACAAATTCAATATTATAAAAATTAAAAGATTTATAACAGTTTGATATATGCGAACGGTTTAAGAAAAAAAGTTGTTTATAATTTATTAATTGAATTATATTGAATTTTATTATGAGTATTGACTCTCAAAAAATAAAAATATTTTAAAAAAATTTTTCAAAAATAAAAATCAATTTCGAAAAAAGTTAATTATTGTCCTTATTAAATCTAAAACATTTAGGATATTACTAGAAAACAATGTTATTTCTACGAATAATATTTAGATAATATTTATTAGAAATTAAATATTTTTTTACCATAAATAAAATATTCAAATACATCAACCTAAAATGGAATGTAAGGATATGTTCAAGTAATTTTGAATATCAATTTTCAATATCATATTTTTCTTGGCGAGATTATTATAATAAATATACGCGAATTATTATATATTTTTGTGACACTTATCTCAAATCTATTTCGAAAAATTTTTCTTAAAAGTATCTATAAGTTTCTTTAAAAGTATCATTATTCAGAGAATTAATTTTGGATTTCCTAAATTAATTATGGATTTTTCATGCGTACTAATTTTTGCATTTTGATATAAATTTGTTAAGATTTCGCCGAATATGATCATACATTGTGAGTCATTATGAAAAATAGCTATATATAGTCATGTATAACACATCTATCAATATAATTCATAATTCATTATCAAAATGAAAAAAATAGTCCATCTTTTCATTTATTTAACTTTGACCAAAAATTTTAGCATATATCTATTTTCATTACTCAGCTTCGCAATCGCGAATATAAAAATTTAAATAAAAATATTTAGTGTTAAAGTATACAATATGGAAAAAAAGTTAAGAATTAAACTCAATTCTTTTTTGATTACAAATGATTATAACTAATCAGTGTTGATGACTATGCATAAAAATGAATTATAGATATATTGATCTATTATTTTTATATATTTTATCTATAATCAATTTTAAAACACTTTAATATTAGACAAGAATCAATTCAATGCTAAGAAAGTATATCAGAATAAAATTAAAAAAAAGAAAATAGAGATTTTAAATTGAATTTTTGATAAGTTATGATTTTATTTACTTGTTTGTTCACTTACTCAATTGTTTTTTAATTTAATTTATCAGCTGTATTGTTTACTTTTTTTATTTTAAATATGAATAATATGATTATAAACATTTATCGTTCATTTGAAAAATTTTATATTCGCTTTTTTAATTCGATATTCAATTTGATTATGCATTTTGAATATGAATAAATATTTATTAATTCTATAATATTAATTTATTTATTGTTCTTGAATAAGATGAAATTTGATATAATTTTTATGAATAAAAAAATATTTATTATATTCAATATATTTCTTCGACATATGTTGCTTAGACTTATTTGTGCTCATTCGATAATACATAATCAACATTACCATCACAATTCAATTAATATATGCTTATTTAGTCAATATTTTTCATTAATAGCTCATAATTAACAATGCCGTAAATTTTTTGCAAAGAAAAATGTTCTTTGAAATTAAGAATTATTATAAATTAAGTTCTTTAAAAATTTCTAATTAAAGTATTTCTATTTTTATATATGTATATAAAACTTTATATATATATATGATAAACATTCTATTTTATTTTGAAAAAAAAAATGAAAAAATTTTATTGTTTTTAAGATTCATTTTTCATGCAAAATTACTTTTCCAGTGAGTTAATTACATAAGATATCTTTATATAAATATATTTTGTATACAAGGCGTTATTAGATCGTATCATACGAAATGATGGATTTTTATGTAAAAAAATTTATATTGGATATTTTGATTTTCAATATGCATGACATTTTTTATATGCATGATATTCTTAAAATTCTAATGAAAATATCATTTTCGAAAAAAATCTTAATTTTTAGAGACAAAATTTTTTTAAATGTCTAAATAACAAAAATTTTTTCTCTAAACATTTTTTAAAATAAAAATGATTTTAAATTTCTAGAAAAAAAAATCTGAAAAAATGAAAAATTTTAGATAGATATTTGAGAATTTCATATTCAACTTTCAAATTATCTTTGAAAGTTTTTATGAAGTAATTTACAAAAAAAGAGAAATTTACAGAATAATGAATATATTAGAAAAAACATTTAAAAAAAAAAATTTTTATTTTTAACGTGGGAAATATAAAAATATATCAAATTTGCTTATTTATCAATCCTCCTCAATCTTCTTTGTACTCTCCTTGTTGTACTCTCATTTGCATTACTATTATGATTATTATATATAATAATATTCTTTTTTTATTAATAAATATAATATGTTTTTGTTTTCATAAGATTGGATCAAAAAATTTTTGATAAAGATAAATTATTAATCGATCTTTATAATATCTTTATAATGTATAGCAATAAAAATTTGAATTTATAATATAAAATAATATAAAATATAAAATAATTACAAAATTCAATATAAAATAATTTTAAAATTATTAATATACAATATAGTTTAATTAATAATAAATAATTTAATTAAAAATAAATATAATATTCAATGTTAATATTTGTATTAATGTTGATAATTAAAAATATACATTAATATTTTATTTTACTATTATTTAATGCGTTTATTATATTTAATTGTGTTTTGTTTAACTGGATGCCCAATAAAGAAAATGCATATATTTTATTTTTATATATTTTATTCTCTCGCGAAAATTGTCCTGGTGTCAAATTAAAACCAATTATGATCATGATCTTTTTAATTCCCAATTCAAAAATGCAATATTTAAATTAAAATATTTCGTAAGTTAATGGTTTTTCGATATAAATGAGGAATACTTTTTTAGAAAATATTTTTTTAAAATAATAATTGCATTTAAAATTTTAATAATAATTCCGTTTAAAAAAATGAAGTTAGCTAAAATCTTCTCTGGCAAAAAGATTGTTTACAATTGTTGATTATTTGTTCATGGAAAAGATTGTATATATCTTTCTTTTAAAACATTTCATTGATAATTTTAATCTTTCATGAAATTTTTGAATTGTATCAATCAAACGAAATATCCTATGTATTTTTGATTACCGTTATTTTAATAACCTAATTTGTAATAAAGCTGCTATTATCGATAATATTATTGATAATTCAATATTCAAATATTTTTAAAATATTTATAAGTAAAATTGAATTTAAAATATTTCTGTATTTATTGATAAAATATATAAAATCATATCTATACTTTAAATGAAATGCATTTTGAGAGTACTCCTTCTATTTATCATTCTTTTCTTTTAAATTTATTTTTTCTATATTTCTTTTAAATAATTAAATTTTCTATCTCTTTTAAATAAATATTTTCTTATATTTTATTTCGTTCTGATTCAAAGTTGAAACAAATTAAATTTCAAACATATTTAAATCAACTGATTTCATTTACAAAGAAATCCTACTATTTTATTAAAAATTATAGCATGAGTTATACTTTTTCCAATAATAAATAAGAATTTATTAATTTTATATAAACATTAAATGATATATGAAATATAAAATTCCAAATAGAAATATATTAGCAAAAATATGTCTATTAAAAATTTATTTATATAAAGTATATAATGAAATAAAAAGAAAATTATCACTTATTCATAATATATTCATTTTATAATAGATTTATAAAATAAATAAAACAAAACTTTAGATTAATTATATATTTCATTATAAACAAATCATTATAATTTAATTGTATTACAGATCTCATATTTTCTTTCGTTATATTGCTAAAAATAATGAAATATATATAAAATATATATATAAAAATTAAAAAATTATATCTAAGATTATTAATACTATTGTTGATAATGAAGAAATAATATTATAACTATAATTAAAAAAGATAACAAGAGTAAATTTCTTACTTCGACTACATTTGGAAAATAATCAAA
The DNA here is from genome assembly GCF_003254395.2 of Apis mellifera. Classification (NCBI taxonomy): domain Eukaryota; kingdom Metazoa; phylum Arthropoda; class Insecta; order Hymenoptera; family Apidae; genus Apis; species Apis mellifera. The sequence goes on from NC_037639.1 coordinate 2,220,043, forward strand.
AACTATTGTTAGTGATAACAAAAATAATGTTTGTGACTTAATAAGAAAAATAATATGTATATAGTAACATATACATATAACAAATATATATATATACATTACAATTAGTTGTGCATAACTCTATAAGAGTTAAATCTTCCTAATATAATTAAAAAAATATTATTGCATTATGCATTTTTGTAAATCTGAATTCTATTAAGAAATTATACAAAGTTTAAAGTATAAAGTTTAACAAAATTTTGAATTTAAAAAAAAAATATTATTATATACTGGAATATAATAGCATATTTAATGATAGCAATTAATTTATAACAATTTACAGAATTAAAAGTGGAAATTATTCTAAATATAGCAAAAATTTTAAAATAGCTTTATAAAATAACAAAGAAACTACTTAATAAAAAATATATTACACTAAAATTATAAAGTTATGATTCATTGGTCTAAAAAGTAGAATATATTTCACAAATTATTATATTAATTAAATTATTATGTCATATTAATAATTATATTAATTATAACAATTTATTAAATTAATTTAATAAATAAATTAAATTATTACTTTGAAAATATAAAAAACATATTTAAATCAACTGATATATATAAATGATACAAAGATATCGATTTAAATGAAAAAAGAATATTATAATTAGTGAAAATTAATTTAATTAATAAATATAAAATTTATCACGATTTCAATATATGATTCCAAGCCAAATATCAATATCAATATTTATACTTTAATAATAGATACAGATGAAAATAATGATATATAAATAGAATTTGACAAAAAGGTATGAAGTATAATAATAATGTGATTATCAGAAATATTGTCAAAACTCAGCATAATGTGTTTATATATGTATATAGAATGATTTTTTATGAAAAAATAAAAAAAATAGAATAAAATTTAAAAAAGTTTATGCAAAAAAAAGGAAATTTAAAAATATTTTAAATATAAACGAAATTAATTAATTTTTAATTAGATATTATTAGATAATTAGATATTTTAATTATATATTAAGAAATTATCAGAAAATTATTCTATGTAAAAATAATAAATAAAAAATGAAGAATAAAATTTTATCGTATTTTCATATATAAATAATTCTCTCATATATAATTCATACTCAATCAGAAATTAATCAATTATTTCTCGGATGAAAAAATTTTAATAATTTTATAAAAAAACTATATCCTCTTATATAGATTATTTAGTCTGATTCTGTATAGGATGCGTCATCTAATAGTTTTATTAGAATTATAATTCATTAAAAATGTTTCAGATAAGAGTTGAATAATCTTAATTTTGAAAGTAAATGTGTAAAAGTTATATAAAGATCAAATTTGTTTTTTTAATGAAATTTTCTCAATATATTAATAGATATAGTTTATATTCTCTTCTTATAGTTTAATATTCTCTATAAAAAAAAAAAAAGTATTAATTCATATATATTTATATACTTAAAAATTATTAGTTTAATTATTAGATAAATATTTCAATTTTGAAAACTTTGATATTTTGTAAAACTTTTCATATGAAAAATAAAGAAAGCATAAATAAATGTATTACTTTGTGTGTTTCTTGTCTCTGATATAATAAATTTTATTAAAACTATCTTTGAATTTAAAATATTTGCTAAAATAAATAATTTTATTATTTATTCGAAAATAATTTTTAGACATATATCTATAAATTAATACTTTTTTAAAAAATAAAAAAATCAATTTATTAATATATTAAAAAATATATAATTCCATTTAAAAAACAAAATTGATTTTCATATGATTTTTAGGCATTCGAAAAAACATCAACAATACCATAATGTTCTCCTCATTCATTTGAAATATTTTTCGCAAATAATAATCAAAAGGGAAAGGAAGAAGGAAATCAAAATATCAAATTTAGATGAGACATTGTGTGTATGAAATATTAAATATATACATATATAATGTAATATATAATATATAATTTATTATATAGAGGATAGTCAATAAGTCATTTTTCCATTTTAGTGTATATTAAATATATTAATTAATTTTAATATATATAAAATTTTATTGTATATTTTTTTAATTCTTATTTCATATTTTTAAAGTTTTTTAAAAATTACAATTAATAAAACTATAACAAATAAATGGATAAATCAATGCTTCATTATATTAATATTAATATAGATATATAAGATATATACTTGGTATATATTAATGGTATATATTATTGGTATATATATAATTGGTATATATTAATGTTAGAAATCAGTTAACAAAATTAGCGATACAATATTTGATAAGATTTTCTCAATGATTTGTAGCGAGATGAAATATTATGTTCAATATAGAAAGAAATATCGATCGTTTTCGTAAACTTAAACCTTTAAAAAAATTTTTGCATGTATATTTTTGCATGTGTATTTTGCATGTATATATATATATCCAAATATGTATTTGATGCGTGCAGTAAAATTAACTAATTATTTATTACGATTAATATGTGCACTTAGATTTCAAGAAATAATCAAAAAAAATAATGATTTCATTCATAATTTTATAATAGAAAATGAAATCCATTTTATATCATGTCAATAAATAAAATCGTAAATTTCTGAGCTTAAAAAATTTAATAGTTGTTCAACAACGTAAATTAATCATATTCAATATTACAGTTTAATATAATATTATATCAAAAATAGTAATTTTTATTTTTTTATATAAAGTTTTTTTATTTTTTTAAAATAATGACGGTTACGATAACCGATACCATAAAATAATTAAAAATTTTTATTTATCTAATATTATAAGATATTTACGGTGACAAGATAAAATAATTGTCTACATAGTAATTACATACTAACAAAAATTTTCAAAAATTCTTTAATTTCGTTTTTAATTTAGCTTCTAATTTCCTTTCTGATCGTTTAATTCAACAATATTCGTTTTTTTTTTTTTTTAGATATTTGAACCGAATAATATTTGAACATTAATATACTCCAAAAAATATAAATAATAATTAATACGAAATCTAAATTCGATATGAAAAGATATTTTAATATTGAAAAAATTTACGAAAAATTATTTTGATTGATTCATTCGTTACATATAGTTATTCATTGTGAAAAAAAAATAGAAAAAAAAATAAAAGATTGTATATTTATATAAACGCTCTCATGGATATATATGGACAAAACTTTATGTAATAATATTTTTTATTTCAAATCTCTTTTAATAGTAAAAACTACATTATTTTTTCAATCTTTTCCGATAGATTGTTAGAAATAAAGAAAAAATTTTCTAGATTGTAATAAAATAAATAAACTAAATAATAAATAAATTCTATTTATTCATTCTATATGAATAACAATTAATTAAGTTTATTGTTTATATAATAAAATATAATTTGATATAATTTTTATCCAATAATTATACAAGTATATAATTATACAATTATATAATATTATAATTATATATTATATAATTATACAATTATATTGTTTTAAAATATGTTATTTCAACTTATTTATTCAAAGCGTAATAAATCTACGTGTTTTGTGATTAATTAGTGTTTTTTATTAATAATTCCAATCCAATAATTAATAAATCCAAAACAAAAATTTTTATAAAGATTCCTTGAAATCATCAATTAAACTTGTCAATTTTCTAGAGAATACCCTATATGTATAAAATTCACTAGATATTATTATCTTGATTTTTATTATCGTTATTATTAATAACAAAAAATGTTTGATATTAGAATTGAATGGTTCTAGAAACGACATTCTAATATTAGTTTCTTTTTTAAGTCGATATATAGAAAATATATGAAAGTCATTAACATTTTTTAAATGAAATTATTATATATATATAATATAATATAAAATAAAATATTATATTAATATATAATATATAATATATATATTTTATTGTATTATTAGTTGATACAATTTGATATTCTCTCTAAAAAAAAAAAATATTAAACTATTCATATTCAAAAAACATTACTGTAAAAAATATTTTAATTTGAAATTTATAAAACACATTCTCAATTGTTACAGTAAAAAATATATGATTTTATTTTAAAAAATGATCTTCAGATGATTGTCTACTTATCCATTTATAAAAAAAAAGCATCAGAATGCTCTTTTAAAACTATTTAATTTTATCTAAAAATTTTTTTCCATCAATAATTATAATAGCATAAATAATACTTAATAAATTATTTTGTACACACATATATTTCATTCTATCATGTTAAGACAATATCAATATAGAAAATCTAATTTGAATAGATTTACCTATAAGTAAATAAATTATTTTACAATTAAATAATAATTTATTGTTGAATCTTAGAGTTACCATATTTTTATTATACAAATATTATGTTATTAAAGAATTGTTAAAATTAAAATGTTATTATATATAATATATAGGAAATAAAAATAAATCAGAAATATATTTTTGATACTATAAAAAAAAAACAAAGTTTTGAAAGAAAAATGTATTTGCATATAGATTAAATTTGCATATATCAAATAATATTATTAAACTTGGAAAAACAAATGATGAAAGATTATAACTATATTAAATATTTGAAATTTAGATATAATAATTATTATATATAAAAGAATATATTATCATAAAATAAAGATAATAATAATATGGTAATAAAATAAAAAATTATTACCATATTACTATAATATAGAATAGATAAAACTGATCAATACTATTGATAATTTATTACTACTGTTTTATAAGGAAATCGTGAATAGTAATATAAGTTATTTTTGGAGGATATAGCAATATATGTCAATAGTTATATTTTATATACGGAAATATGAAAAAAAAAAAACAAAATAATGCATTTATATAAAAGTATAATAGATTAGTAGTTATTAGTTTTATTAGTATAGTTATTATAGTTATTAGTATTAGTATTATTCGTAATTATAGAAAAGTTAATAGAGTGATAATTTAAATTTAATTTAAAATTAATTATAAACAAATAAATTATATATCGATAATATAATAAAATAATGTAATAAAAAATAATGTAATAAATTCTATTTCTGATGCAAAGAGAAAAACTGAGGCATATTTTTCATAGGAATGATAAAGAATGTTTGCTTAGTACGTTCAAATTAAAAAACTATTATATAAGATATTATTTTTTTACAAATATCACAAAATTTTAAGATACAATTTTTTTTATAAATCAATAAAAGATATGTTCTTTAATATATTATTAACATTTCATTATGATTAAATAAGATTTATTATTGCAGAATAATATGTAGTATGTAATATGTAGCATGTAATAATTCAGTATGCGAATCTGAATTTAAATTCAAATATAATATTATAATCAATATAATGTAATTTATATTTATAAATATAATATATATCTATAATTTGAATGAGAGACATATAAACATTAAATTATTTATAATTAATTCTAATTTAAAAATTTCATATGAAAAATGTAATACGTTACGACTTGTTCCAATTTTTAGTTCCAATCAATGCAAACTACTATCAATCAATTCGCAAAAATAATTATTTTGAAAAAAAAAAAATCGTTTACTAATTGCGAAATGCGACAAATCTTTTAAATATATTTTACAAAAAAAAAAAGAAATTATTTATTCAATGAAAAAACTCATGCATTATTTTTTTAATTTTATTTAAATATATATTTAAACTGTTTCAATGTTATTTAACTATATATATTTTCAAACGAATTATTGAAAGAAATGTAAAAAATATTATTGACTATATAAATTAAAACAAAGAATAATTTAACATTTAATAATTATAAATGAAGAAGCTATTTTTTTTCTCTTAGAACAAAATTTATTTCAAATATGAAATAATTTTATCAAAAATAATGACAAATATTTTAAAAAATAAAAGTTATATGATTTCAAATAAATAATAACTTTATTTTAATAAGTATCGAATTAATTTCTAAATCTAAAAATATTAATATACTTGTGAAATATTTTTAGAAGATCGATTCAAGAAGCAAAAATAGATACAAAAATGTCATTCAAGTTTATATATATAATAATGAAATATTACTATAAAAAAAAACAAATTAATAAAAGTAAAAAATTTTCAAATTCGATATATCATTTCATGCTATCAATCGATTTCAAAATTTGTACATCTTATTTTTTAAAATCATACATTAAAATTTATTCAATGATACAATTCTAGAGAGTATTCCAAAAAGAAATTGAAAAATTTTTAGCCAAATATAAGATCCATTTTAATATATTCTGCAACAAAATTATAGCATAATTTTCAATAGTTTTTGAGATTAATATAATATATCTAAATTTTATATAGATATTTATAAATGTGTCCTAAAAATATCTAGGAATAGCTGGATATTCTTGACATTTCAAATAATTTCAAGACAACATTTTCGTTAGAATTTTATAATTAACAAATAACATTAACTAATTACGTAGCGCATAAGCTAATCGAATTGCGACAGTAATGTTAGTTACATGCTGGTAAACAAATTTAAATAGCATATGTCAAAAAAAGTGTTTTAAATATAATAAATATTTGTTTATCGATAAAAATTATATCGAATTATATCTTATTCAAAAACAATGAATAAATTAATTAATTGTTATTCGTATTGAACGAATAAATCGAATTTATTTCATCATTCAAAATGAATATATATCAAATTTCATAAAAAATTTATAATAAAATTTTTCAACAAATCAACAATAAATAATTCAAATAATACAATAAATAATATATAAATAAAAAATAAATGATACGTTACAACCTATTAAATTAAAAAATAAATAATTAAGTATATAAAATCAATCTCTCAACAAAATCTTTCTTTCTTTTTTAACATTAATAATATTTTAATATATTTTCTTAGCATTGAATTAATTTTTGATAGATTTATACCATAAAACTAATTATAAAAAAAACATCGAAAAATATCTTGTAATTATAAATAAATCATTAACATTGATCAGCTTATCATTATAATCATTTATAATCTAGTAAAAAAATTGAATTTAATTTTTCTTGCACATTGTTACACTTTAACAGCAAAGTTTTGTTTAAATCTTTGTATTCGTGATCGCAAAGCTGAATGAATGCGTATATGAGCTGGAATTTCTACTAAAGTTGAATAAAAAGTGCTTTTTTCTTATTTTAATGATAAGCAAATTTGTATTAATAGATGCGATATGATTATATATACTTCATGACAATTTTTCACAATAATCACAATATATAGTTATATTTAATAATTAAAACGAAGTTTTAATAAATTGTAAATTCAAAATATTAAAATACAAAAAGCGCATGAAAAATCCATACTAAATTTGGGAAATCCATGGAACGTTGTAGCCATACTGTGGATAATATCTTCAAGCTTAAGAAGAATTTACAGTACAGACAGTAAGATTCATTATTATATTCGAAAAATTTTTTAAAAATATTTTCACTACTTATGTGAGATAAAAAGTAGCAAGAAATATATCATAAATCTTTTCAATCATAATTATTATTGATAATTTCTAGTGCAATAAATAATAGACACAGTCAAAAAAAAAAAAAATTAAAAAATGATACAATTCCATTGAAATATGCAAATGGTTTAAGACTAAATATTGTTTATAATTTGACTACATTGTATTCAATCCTAATCACCCGAGATTATTGAATTACAAATATGATAAAAATATTTTTTCTGGATTCTAAATCTAAAACGAGGAATATTATAAAACAATATTATTTTTATGATAGTATTTTACGTATTAGATAAATATTAAATATTTTTTAAAACACTATAGCTTGGTTAAAATGCAATGCAAGTTTGAAATCTTATATTCCAGTTTCAACCAACATCACTAGCTTCTTGACGAAGTTTATAATAAACATGCGCTTGAAAATTAGAATTATGTATTTTTGTACAACACTCATTTTAAGTCTAATTCGAGAAATTTTTCCTAGCCTTTCTAGGATATCATCATTTAAAAAACTAATCCATGATATTACTAATTAATATTATATCATGGAACTCTCAAATTTATCGTGGAAAGATTTTCTGTAGAGTTTTTAGTATGAATTTAGTATGAATTTGAAGTTTATTAAAACTATGTCAATTTTGACCATCAAATACGATCAGATTGTGAATCATTATTCATTCTCATCATCAAGATAAGAAAATATACTATTATCTTTTCACCTTCGGTCAGAGATTCTAGCCGAAATACTTATTAATATAAAGATTTAAACAAAAATGCTTAATGCTAAAATGTAACAATGAAAAAGAAAAATTAAATTCAATTTTTTTATTAAATTACAAGTAATTACAATTAATCAATGTTATGATACTACAATGAAGTGAATAATAAATTCAATAATATATTGCTTTCATATGTTACTTTTCAATAATATTTATCTGTAATCAATCTATTAAGAATTATTAATTTAATATTAAGGACGGATCAAGGATCACTAAGGATTACTAACATTAAAAAAAATATTCAGAAGAATGATTTTAAAGTTTGAATTGAATTTTCGATAAATAATTTGATTTATTTATTTGCTCAATTGTTTTTTAATTTAAGATTTGTATCGTTTATTTTTTTTATTTCAAATATATATATTATTTATCGTATTTAATTCATTAGAAAAATTTTATATTTATTTTTTTATATCATATTCATTTTGAATAAGAAATAAATTCGATTTATCATTCTATACAAATAGTAATTAATTTATTCATTTTTTTTTAATAAGATATAATTCGATATAATTTTCAGTCGATAAAAAATATTTATTACATTCAATATATTTTCTTCGATACATTGAAGTTTAATTAAGCTTATTCATATCAAGCACGTAACTAACACGACTCGATTAATCTATTTCGCGATTAATAAATTGTTTTTTGTTAATAACTTTTTAATAAAGTCGTAATTTGCAAAGAAAAATGTTAAAATTGAAATTATGAAATTATCTCAAGAATTTCCAATTAATAAGTGTATTTTTGGAACATTCTATATAAATTATCTTTTTTAATAATAATAAAAGAAAAAGAAATAAATCGTAATTTATATTTTCTCAAATTTTTTTTATTTATATGAAATATGAATGATAACATATATAACACATATATACAACAAAATGATATATAATATATCAATTCTGTTGTTTAAAAAAGAAAAAGTTACATTTATTATTATTATTTTTTTATATATGCTGAATTTGAATTTAATTATGAAAATAATGGGTTTAGTATCATGGGTTTAGAAAATATGAAAAAAAGAGAAATAAATAAAAAATAATATATATATATATATATATATATATATATATATAAATAAAAAATATCAATTTACAATTACTAAAAATTATAGGATATCATTTCATCGCGAAGAGTATTCATAATAGTGTGTAAAAATTTTTTATCATTGATCAAAATATTATTCAATTGTTAAACAGTCTTAACAAATAAATCATATAAACAATATAGAAATCATTTTGTTATATTAAAAATAAATCAAAATGTATATTTATTATATTTCATAACACAAACCTAAAAATTTTAATTTTTTTTTATTTTGTAAATTTGTTAAAAATCTCAAAAAAAATATTAAATAATTTTTCGGTTCTTGAAGATGAAAACATCTCTTGAATATAATTAATTAAATTAAATGTTATCTTATTTCTCTACGTATTTTTAAAACTTCCTTATAATAAATATAAAAAATTCTCATAACAAAAAATGAATAGTTTTTTATGCTTTATAAAATGTGATATTATTATTAATACGATATTATGAAATTAATAAAAATTTTTTATTTATAATAAAAAAATTTTAATATTTTATTATATTAAAAAACATATAAAAAATAAATACAGATAAATATATTAAATACATTAAATTATTACATAATATGATACTTAAATAATTTTAAATAATTAAATATATGAATTTTGCATGCCTATTTCTATTTTAATAGTATCGTTTTATATGGTATAAAAATTTTTTATAAGACATAAAAATTTATTCATTTTTTACTATAATTATTTTTTAAAAAATAATTTATAATTATTAAAAAAAAATTATCTAGTATTTCTTGAAGTCTCTTATAAATCTGTAAAATTTAAAAAAAATGTGAATTCTCGAATTATTGAAATTCCCTTATGAGATCATTTTAAATCATTAAAGAGTTTCAAATTTCTTCAAAAATGTTTTTATACTAGAAAACAAGGGAGAAAGTGAAAATAATTTTTCCTCAACTTTTCTCAATTAATTTAGAAATTATTTTTGTAAACTAAGTCATTATGAATTTAAAAATTAAAATATTTGTTTTATAACAAATTCTTAAAAGTTGATATATAATAAACATTTTATTTCGAAAACAACATTTTATTTTAAAAAATATATTATATCGCCAATATATTAGAATATGTGAAAAAAATATAATAAGAGATAAACATAATATTCATAAATAATTTTTAACAATTTTCTCTTTTTTTTAGAAAAGCAATTTTTTTGTTTTTTAAGAAATACTTTTAAAGATTCTATAAGAATTTTCCATTTCCAAGTAAATTAAACAACCATTTTCACATAAATTTTTTTCGTTGATTTCGATACTAATCATAATATTTTTTATATAAAATAGAAAAAAGATAAATATGTGTGCGTAGGTATGTGTGCATGCGCATGCGTATGTGTTTTACTTAAGAATAATAAAAATAAAGGAGAAAGATTGTCAAAAGAGTTTAATTAAATATACTTTTAGAAATAGAATTTAATTTTTTATTTTTAATAAAACAATTATTTTGAGTTATAATCTTAATTTTTTATCTACTGATTTTATCTATTATTGATTAAATATTATTGATTATTTTTTTCGATTTATTATTATATTTATATATTTTTTCAATATTGATAGTTTTTAATATATTTATTAAAAATATCATTAAAATATCATTTAGCAAATAGAATTGCTTTCTATTTTTTATTTTTAATAAAACAATTATTTTGTAGAATTATAATCTTGATTTGTTATCTATTGATTTTATCTATTATTGATATTTTTTCGATTTATTATTATATTTATATATTTTTTTCAATACTGATAGTTTTTAATATATATTATTAAAAATATCATTAAAATATCATTTAGCAAATAGAATTGCTTTCTATTTAATGTTATTATTAAGGTATATAAAAATGTTTATTACTATTAATTATAATAATAATAAATATGATATTATATAATATAATAATTATAATATATAATTATAATAATTATAATATATAATTATAATAATTATAATATAATAATAATTAAAAATAAAAATAGAGAGACTTGATACTACAAAAACTATATTGTAGTATATTTAAGCTATTTTTGTTATTTATATGTTAACGATATTTTGAAAATATATATTAAAAAATTAATGAAATATCATTAATGTATGTCCATATATAATCATTAATAATATCTTTAATTATTCATAAATAATCTTGCATTACAATCTAAAATCACTTATTAATCATGTATTTCATAAAATTTATATTTCATTGACGACAGCAATTAAAGAAATAATATATTAATATTATTAATATATATCGATATATTATCGATATACTTTGGATTCTAATGGAAAAAAATAGAAATGAAAAAATTTTATGGTATTCGATTATATTATTATATTATATTATATATTATATATTATTATATATTATATATATTATATATTATTATATATTATATATATTATATATTATATATTATATATATGAATTATATTATATTATATAAGTTATTGTAGTATGGTTATATATATTTTTAAATTATTATAATAAGAATGATAGTTATCTATCGAATAAATGATAATTTTTATTCAACAAATTATTATTTTGATATTATTTATGATATTATTATAATAATTTTACGAAAAATATTAATAACTAAAAAAATAAATAATATTTTGCTTGTACTCACAAATATAGAAATAGTTTTCATTACCTTCCTTATTTCTGCTTTTCTTCTTATCTTCTTTTTCCTGTGAAACATACAATTTTTAATTCTCTTAGTAAAATAAGTAAAAATTTATTATATAATATTATAATTATTATATGTGCTTTTATAAAAATTGTGAAAATCCTTCAATTCATACAATAATTTTAAAAAATCTAATTGTCTGGATAAATATGTTTCAAAATATTCATTTAATGATTAATAATAATTAATAATATTGTATTCTTTATTTTCAGTTGTGTCGGTATTTTAGTTAATACTTACCTTTTAAAAAATGAAAAAAAAAACAATAATAATAAAAATAAATAAAAAATTATATCGTAAAAGAAATATATTATTCAGCTTTTAACGATAATAATATTATAATTAGTAATAAAAATAATTATATTTTATTATTAAATAACAATAAAATAAACAAGCATTTGTCGAATCGGAAATTGTGTCTACAATAATTGTAAATAAAATTATAATATTATACAATATAAAAAAATTAATAAAATATAATACTTGATGGTTTCTAACTTTTATAATTTATAACAAACCATGCTATGTATCAATATTTTTGATATTATTGTACGTTTCTTTTAAAGTATTAATAAATTTAACTTTTTTTTGTGTGAAGTTTTTTTTATGATATTTGTTAATCTAATTTATTAAAAAATAATTTCAAAATAAATTCATTGATTATAAATTGATATTTTATGGCAAATAAAAAAATTATAATATATTATTCATTATATTTAATATATTATATTATATTTAATATATTTATTATATTTAATACATTATATTATATTATATTTTTTTAAATATTTTTTAACGATCTTCATGAAATATTTCAAATCAGTTATATATTTTATTTTTTATTAAATATTGTTATGTTTTATTAAAATATCAAAAATGTAACATGTCTAACTTCTTTATTGTTAAAACAATCACAAATATAAATTTTATTTAAATTAGGATATCAAAAATTATAACATATTTAACTTGTTTATCTTTAAAACAATCACAAATATAAATTTTATATAACTATGTTTTTTTATTTGCATCATATTACATCATAAATATTCATCATATTATTTTCATAAATATTTCTTCTTTTTAATATAAATTTAAATTTTTTAATATAAATTTAAATTCATCACTCAATGAAATCATTCATGAATCAAATCATATATTTTTAAACTGATATTAATTATTTATAATGTTCTAATTCTTAAGCAAACTTAATATATATGTATGTATTTATTTCAAAAATTTTTTTTTAGATATTTGGACATATATTTATATTAATAAATAATATTGATATTGATACATTTTCTTTGATTTTTTAAAATTGATAATTTATTTTTTTTACTTTTTCATATTCTCTTATTTCTTTTTTTCTCTAATTATATTTTCTAATTGATAGATTTCCCCATACTTTTAAAAATCTTTTTTGAAAATTTTATTATTCCACAATCAATAATAACTTATTTTTAAATATAAATAAAATAATAAATAAGAATATAAAATAAAGATTTTATATTTTTTTATTTTATAAAGATATCCTATTTTTTTTCTTTAAAAATTTATATTTTCTCTGATACATATAATTTTTTGTCTTTGAAAAATATTTAATAAACTGCTGATATATAAAAATTAATCATATGTAAAATTTAATTATGAAATAAAAATTTTTTTACGAATGACTAAACTTTGTCAGTACTTCCAAAAATTATTATTGCAAATAAAAATTATCACAATTATTAATACAATTAACATAATATTAGTTTTAGATATTTTAGATATTTTGATATACTGTCATTATTAATATAATGTAAAAAATATCAAAACAATATCAAATCAGAAAAATGATAATAAATAATTTTATAAAAAATGAATGTTGTAAGTTTGTAATATAATGTAAATATAAATGAGTTTACTTAAATACCGACACAACTGCAGGTTTTTTTGCATAATGTAAACATCAAATTAAAAGAATATGAAATATCATTTCATGCATTAAATGTAATATAGTATCCTAAAATCCATTTATCAATCACATAACTTTTATGAATGTTATATAAAACATATTTGTTTATGTTTTTTATTTTGCTCAATAATAATAATTCATAAAAATATTTATAAGTTAATTACATGATTAATAAATATAATTTAAACATTTTTTGCATAATTATGTATAAATCATTCAAAAATTATACCACGATCAATAAAAACATCGTTTACATTATATCAATTTGTAAATAAAAAATGATAAAATACACATTGAACTTTCTCGAATTAAATATATATTTAAAAGCAATCTTGAACTGACTTCTGAATGCATAATAACTGTAAATTATGATATAAAGCAATAAAAGAAAAACTATAAAAAGTTCATTTTCATCAATATTGTATAATTTTCGGAAAAAGAGCTACAATATTAATTGCAGCAAATAATATTTGTATATAATATTTATAATATTATTATAAAAAGAATCTGTATCATCACTACGATATAAATAATATAGAAAATTTAATAATTTTCAAGAAAAAAATTTTAACAATAATTATGAAATTTACCAGCTTTTTTTAGTTTTCATTATTTCAGTTTTTTTTTTAACTTTGTTATTATTTTTTTTAATTTTATTATTATTAAATGAAAATAAATTTTACCATCAAAATAAAAAATCAAATAAAAAAATCAAAAAAGTAACTTTTTCATTTTTAAAAAAAGAGTATTATATATGTTAGTTAATACTAATTTTATGTAATTATAGAATTTTGTTTGATTGATATTTATCTGTGATAGAGTATAGTTAAATATGCGATTATTATTTATGTTTTTTTTTTTTAAAATCACATTGTAACGACAAATAATTAATACATATAACGGAAGAATCAGTTAAAAATTGTCTCATAAATGATGATAAACTTGAAATATGTCAATTTCAATGTTCGATATCGAAATTTTATCAATTCGATATCGAAAACATTTCAAAAATCATTACACTATTTAGTCTCATATTTAGTATCTATTGTTATGACATTACTCATTTTATTTTCGATCATCCAAAAATTATTTTATATTTTATTTTTTCCGAATAATTTCTTGATTTAATTAATTTATTTAAAAAAGATTATAGATATATATAAAATTGTTAAAATTGAGAAAAGCATAATTGCATAATTACTATTTTAATTAGTAAAAGTCCCCAGAAATTTAAAATATTATAAAAATTTTTGGATATAAAGTGTTTACGTAAATATAATGTGTATATCACATATACATGTAAATATCATATAACTTTTTTTTTGTTGCATAAATTCACTTTAAGAAAATAAAAATAATATATAAAAAATTAAAATAATATATAATAAATTGATGTCTGAAAATTTAAATACTCTTTAATTGTGTTATAAAATATATTATATATATCATAACTATAAGAAATAAAAAAAAAATTTTAGACAATAATTACTTATTATAAAATAATAATATTGTATAAAAAATTTATAAATTATTTATAAAAATAGAAAAAAGTTACAAGCAAAAAAATAAAAAGTATAAATTTTGTTATATTGCTGAATTTTGTTTCTTGATAATTATACAAGTAAAAATCTTTTAAATCTTGAATATTGCATAACAAAATTTTTTTAATACTTAAAAAAATAAAATAATTTATATTATATTATTTATATATTATGTCTTTTTAATATTATGAAACATATACAGTTGTTTACAAAAATATTTTAACATTAATGTACATTTTATTTTAAATCTATATTAATTATAAAAGAAATAAATTTAAACTTCTTTCTATCTTAACAGAAATTCTATATATAATATAATTATAATAAATTCTTCAAAGAACTATTGGAAATATAAAAATTTAATATGCTTATTCTATGATAACATAATTGCTATGTATGGAACAATGAAATTATATGAAATCGTTACAAAAAAACAAAATTTATTTAGATTTTCAAAATTATTTAATTTTTTAACTAATATATCATATATAAAATATATTATAACACTTTAGTGGCAAAAGTTGATTACGAATGAGAGATTATAATTTAATAGTATTTTGTACATACATTAACATTGTAAATATATAATATAAGATCGAGAAATTTTCATGTAAAGTTTTTATATATGCGGGAAAAAAACATAAAATATAGTTGTAACATTCTTATAGAAATTTTTTCTAATATTATAAATATTCTTATTCTTTAATTATTTACTAAATCCTATTATAAATATCTGTTATATAAGAAAATAAAGAAATTTAACAATTATGTAAAATTTTTATGAAAATATATGTAATATGAAGTTATATGTAACTCTTTTTTTTTATTTTCAATAATATTTTTATTCACTATAATAAAAACAGTATAATAAAAACAGAAGTTTATAAATTATCTTACATTTAAATGTTAAGTTTGTTCATCACATAATATATAAAATTTAGAAGTTCTATGATTATTGAGAAACAAAATTCAGCAATAGAGCAAAGTTTGTACTTGTAAAAAAAATTTTTTCTTATATTATTTTATAATTAATTAAAATTACAATTTATTATATAAACTATTAATTACAATTTAAGTAAAAAATGAATTTAAAAATAAATTTAATTTTTTCGTTTATAATTTTTGTTAATTATATAAACAATTAAAAAATATTTTATTAGATGATATTCCTCATATTTCATATTCCTTAAAATAAATAAAAATTTGTCTAAAAATTTTTCTTTTTATTTTTTATAATTTATAAACTATGAAATTAACTATGAAAATAGCTAAAATGAATTTAGACATCAAAGAAAAAAAAAAATTTAAAAGAAATATCTGAAATTTATTAATTCTAAAATCATATAATTTTGTTAAATTTTTTTGCTATTGAATAAGCTTTCATTCTTTTACTTGGATATTATTTAAATTACCTAAATAAAGAACATTAAAAGAATTACCATTATCATTTTTTGGATGAAAAAAATTATGGAGATTATCGAAGAGATACTTTTATCATACATATCTTTTGTCTGAACAACTCTTAATTTTTATTTATGGTTTTTACTAATTCTAATAAATCTAAATCTTAAAAACATCATCTTAAACACACCAGAATTTATTGTGCATCAAGGCAATGTTTTTCTGTGAACTTTATTTCTTTGATTATACCAAGTGTATTTTCGAATTCATTTAATAAATTCTGTATATAAAATATCATAACAATATCAAAAGCTAATAGGTATTGGAACTTTTGGAATTTAAAAAGTAATACAAATTTTTCAAATGAATATAGTAGATAGAAATATATTCGTATATATATATATTGTTCTAATATTTTTTAATATTATAATAATATTATTATTTATAATTGTTATTGCATATATTATTATTGCATAAAATGTTTTTTAAAAAATGTAATACATCCGAAAAAAAATAATAGAAAATAGAAAATAAGACAATTATTTTTTTAAAAAATCACATAATAAATAATTATTTTATTTAGTTTTATTTTAATTTTGGCGAATTTAACAATTATCTTTTTCTTTATGATTTTAATAATCTTGAAATATATTGTAAAAGGTATCATTTTGAACAATTTTTTTTTTTTTATATAACCAATGATAAATTTTAGTTTTAAGTTATTCACAAAAAAACTTTGTGACTAATGTGTGAAATTGCAGAAAAGCTATTTTCTTTTCAATTTTGATTTGTAATTATTATAGAGAACAAGATTCTGAATAACTTTTTTTTTTTAAATATAATCGATCGATTATAATATTTATATCGATATTTTGAATATTTTGAAAATATTTGTAAAAAAAAAGATTGTTTTATATATATATATATATATATATATATATATATATATATATATATCATAATGTTCTAAGTTACTTTGTTTTCCCGTTGCTTATTGTTTATTTATTTGAAATTTATTTACAAATTTGAAATTTAGAATTGATAGGAAACCAAAATGGATTTCAAACATAATATATATATATATAGTATGCGATTTATTTATTCTATAAATATATAAGCATCCAAGCATATATAAACATATATATATATATATATGTTTATATATGCATATATTTAGTACTTATTCATTGCAAAATTTGGCATTTGAATCCGCGGAAAATGTATATAAAAATAAATAAAATATAAAACAACTTTTATATTTTGATTGAAATTATGAAAATAGCTATATCATATTATTTATTGTTGAAATTTTAATCAATTATGAATTATTTTATATTTTATTTTTTTATATTTTATATAAAATATTTTATATTTTATTTTACTTTATTTTATATTGTACTAAAGAATCTAAAGAATCTGCAATATTTAAGTCTAGTATAAGAGGATTTACATAAAACACTTAAATAACCAAAATCGATGAAAAAGTGCCATCCATAAATATTCTTTCGATTATTGATTTTTTTGGACACCATTATGAATGTATTTAGAATGTATCTAGAAATAGTAGATAAGTTGTTAGGTATACATTGCGATACATATAAATAAACTTTTATTAAATAGAATCTTTTTTTTTTTAGTAAATATTTCGAAAATTATAATCAAGCATCATCTATATATTTAAGAAAAATTTATTGAAACTATTAATTTCTATAATATATTCTTAAATCATTGAAATCAAAGTTAATGATCGTTTTCTAAATAATTATTATTCTAATAATTCGAAAACTAAAATTTATCACTAAATATATATATATATATATATATATATATATATATATATATGAAAATAAATATTGTTCAAAATAATGCTTTTAAAACATATTTCAACATATTTCTCATTAAGATCGTTTAGGAAGAAGTTAATTAACAAATTAATCTTAATTTTTCTCTTTTATAAATAATATTATATTTCAAAATATTTTTTAATTTAATGATTTCGATAATAAATTTCGATTAATAAATAATAACAAAAATAACAAAAATTATTAATAGCATTCATTTCAACATTTTAATAGCAATTAAATATGCATATTTGTTAAGTAGCTATTTATTATTTTGTTTATATATTTTGAAAATTATACTAATATTTTTAGATTGGATTAATTTTATATCTATAATTAACTATTAAAAAAGAAAAAGAAATAAAAGCTATTTGCAATGATTTCACATATATAAATAAAAGAAATAATACTATTTAAAAAAACTGAATTAAAATTTTAACTATATTATTATTACAATCAATTATTAATTTAATTCTGTATTTTTAGATTGAATTAATATTATATCATTTATTTTCAAAATTAAGAATAAAAATAAAAATTTGTTTAAAAATTATATTTTCTTAATTTTAAAATTATAATAAAATTTAATTTTAATTTTATTTTATTTTATTGTAATACTAAAATAATTAATGCATTTAAATAATAGAAAAGATTATAAATATCATTTTATGAATATTTATAGTTATATGTAATGTATGTATAATTTAAAAAAAAATAAAGATATAAAATAAGTTTTAAATATATGGGATAATATTTAAGTGAAAATAATAATAAATAATAAAATATAATAAAATATTTTATAAAGAACTAAACTATTGAAAACATTTATAACTGTGTATAACTGATGTTTTATAAAAAATAATTTTTAAAAATATTTTATAATATAAAAATAATTTTCTATAAATGAAATAA
The DNA here is from genome assembly GCF_003254395.2 of Apis mellifera. Lineage (NCBI taxonomy): Eukaryota > Metazoa > Arthropoda > Insecta > Hymenoptera > Apidae > Apis > Apis mellifera. The sequence goes on from NC_037639.1 coordinate 2,239,757, forward strand.
TAAAAAAAATTTGAAAGTTATATAAGTTATTATTTTTAAAATAAAATTTTATATTTCTTTATTCATAATAATAAAACGATTGTTTGTTGCAAACAAATTTAATATATTAAATTATTTAGTATAGTAAAATTATGAATTTTTGATCAATTAAATTGTATATATGTGTATATTAAATATTAGCTTTTAATTAAATGTTTTTCTATTATGAAATATAAAAGTGTGTTAATATTATAACATAAACATTTTCATAAATGGAACATTTATAACATTGAAAATATTTATAATACACTTATAATATCGATTAAAAATTAAAATATATTATTAAAAACTAAAAATATATAAAAAATTATCAAGATCAACTTCCTTTAAATAAACAATTTTTTAAATATTTTAAAATTCGCAAATTCTTTATTTGCTAATTGAAAATAATAAAACTAACTGAATGAAAAGCAAAATATAAATAATATCAGCCATAATAAAAAAAAAAGGAAAAAATAGATTGATATAATATAATTGAAGGGGCACCTTTTTCACCTTGTTGCTGGATTCCTTGAGACTCTGAGGGGACGAGGGAGAATTTTTGGCTGTAGTCTTCTGTGGACTTGTCGCAGATTGTGTGGAAGTGGTAACATCACAATCGGAAGGCATTGGTTGTATAACGGAAACTATAGGAGGAGGTGAAATAGAAGCAGAAGCAGAAGTGGATACACAAGTGGAAGTCGAAGCTAACGGTTCCGAAGGTACTAGTGAGCTCTCTACTGGAACGACACTTAAACTTTTTGGGGGGGTTTGCTTAGGAGTTGATAGTTTTCCACTCATCGGTGGTAACATTGTCCTAGTTTTAGGCTTCCTCCACCCCTATGTAACACCAATTATATTTATCATGTTAGTCTATTTAATTTTAAAATAAAATACCATACAAATACAAATCATGCATTATCTAAGGCACTTAAATTTTTTTTTTATTTATTTTAATCCTTTATCTAGTTTTATTTTGAATTTAATTTGAAATTAATTTTTATGTGTTACGTATAATATTCTTTTCATATATCTTCTAAATATTATATATCTTTTATATGAAGATAATATTAAAAATAATATTATTAATAAATATATAATATAAAATAAATAATATAAAATAATAAAATACATACATAGATAATAAATATGAGATTTACTTTTTTGATCTTGATTTATGTTGTTAAGATCAATTTTCTCATTAATTTTTTTCAAAAGGATTATTCATGATTATTAAAAAGACTATTATTAACAAATAAAATTAAGAAGTTTAATATATGTTTAATTTTAAACATATTTCTAATGTTTAGAATGATTTAATTTGAATTGATATATTACACCATATACATAGATTATATATGAGTTGCAAGTCTGATCGCGCCATGATATCTTGAGGTAATCCAATGTCAACAAATTCTTTTCATTCATAAATCAATTTTTCGAAGTTTATTATAAATAGAAGATTTCTAATAAAATTTTAAAATAAATTTTAAAAAAATTAGAAATAGAAACATTTGAATTTATAAAATTTAAAAATTTTAGTTTTTCGACTTCAATTTCTCTATTATAAAACTAACTGTTATAAAATGACTTTCAAAACAATAAAATTCAATATAAAATTAAGATTTCACGTTTCAAAATCGAGCCAAATAGAATACTACATGAAGTGTATAAATTTATTCTTTTTATAAAATTATAACAATTCAAACATTAATAATTTTTTTATCGAAATTTAATGATTTTTTTAATTTCTTAATATAATATAATTAAATCAATTTAAATTTGATCCATTATTGCTATTAATTGCTAACTGATACCTTATAACAACTTTAGAATTATAATCAAATACAAAAAATTCAAATTAAATCCAAATATTAAAAATGTAATATATAAAATTAAATATATATTAAACAATAATAAATTAAGCATATATTAAACAATTTTATTTATTAATAATTTTAAACAATGAATTATGGTTAAATTTTTCCGAAAGTCATTCAAAAAGATGATTTTAATAATATATACCAAAACTAACCCAATATCGAAAGATTACACAACTTGTTTTCCTAATATTAATAAATAACGTGTTAAACTTTTTAAAAATTACTTGAGAAAAAATTTTAATATATCAAAATATGGTAATTTCTCTAAAATTTACTTTTTCTAATGAATGAAAATTATTTAGAATTTCAATATTTATAAAATATACATGATAATCAAACACAATACATAAAAAATTTAAGAAATTATTCTAAAACAAATCAAAAAAATTAGCATATAAAACTATTCATTAAAAGTTTATCTTTAAAGTTTATCTTTAAACTTTCATCATTTAAATCAAATTTTAAATTAATTTAATTTTATAATTTATAATATACATATATATATATGTATATATAACACACACACACACACAAAGTGTTAATATAATCGTGGAATACCTTTGAAGGATCGATTTTAGATGCCAAAACGAATACAAAAGTTAATATATAAAAATTCATTGAGACTTATATATTATAAATAAATTGAAGTTTGCGTTAGAGAGAGAGACAGAAATACAATGATCAAATGTGTATCTAATATAAAAACCAGAAATCATTATTTTTTAATGAAATATATTATCTTATATTTTTATTTTACATAATTTCTTGATGATTAATTTAATGAAGAAGAAAGTAATATTTATTTTAAATTAAAGATTTTATAGTATGATATATTTTTATTAATATGATATACTACACAACTAATTAATAAAATTAATAAAAAATAATAAAAAAAATTTTTTTAAATTAATAAAAAAAATAATATAAATAATTTTTAGTAATTTTTAAAGTAAATTTTTTAATTTACAAGAAAATACACTTAAATAAAATAAAATAATATCATTGCATACAAATAAATTTATTATTATTAATAATATTAATTTATTTTAAATTTACGTTATATGTTCATTTTATCTAGAAAAAATATAATATATAATAAATATTTCGAAAACTATAAATGATATAAAAAATGTTTGGCACAAATATTGTATAATTTCAAAGGACATATTATAATATATAAGATATATCATGTTGATATTTTTAAATATTTTTTTATTTCAAAATTATTTTTGTATTCTATTTTCTTATCGATATCAAATCTTTTTCAAAACCTTATTTACCTATATTTTTTATATTTATTATTACTATGATATTAAATCTCAAAATTTGTTACTATTAACATGATTAGTAACAAATCATAAATAAAATTCAATAGTAAATACAATTTTCCATGAAAAGCAAAATGCGATAGAATTTATGTCTTTCTTCCAATAAAAAAATAAGTTTTATAATAATAACAAATCGCAGATTTTAGCAATTAAAAATTTATTTTAAATTTCATTATGTGTTTAAAGGTTAATGCGTTAATTAATAATAAATTTTATACTATTTATTACTATAAAAAATATATAATATAAAGAATATAAAGTTTTGTAAAAAAAATTTCTTTTGAATTTGTTGCTTGTTTAATAATATTGATATCATTGATTTAATATATACTTCTTTGACATATATAATCAAATGATAAAAATATTTTTTTATTTCATTTTTTCAAATATATTAAATCATACACGAAAAATAAAATAACTTTAACACGATTCAGTTCTTTGATTTTGACATTATAATTTTATTACAAATTAAAAATATTTGTGCAAATTTTTTATTGATTTTATGTCTTCAACTATCCTATTTTATGAAATTGTGAAATCAAAAATATCTGTTATTTAACATTCATAAAATTAACTTTTTTTTTGTTTTTAAATCAATATATATGACGGAAAACTGTTTCATTCTATATGCACTTACTGGAAATTTCAGTTGCTTACTTTAAATCTCAATCGAAATTTTTATATTCCAATTTTTGTGTTTGTTTGATTTTTAGAATTAATTTTTCAAAAAGTATCCCACAAATATTGTATTGTACATATATAATTATAATATATTATAATATAATATATATAATATTATATTATATTATATTATATTATATTATATTATATTATATTATAATTATATTATATTATATTATATTATATTATATTATATTATATTATATTATATTATATAACATAATAATAATAGTAGTAGTAGTAGCAGTAGTAATAATAATAATAATAATAACAACAATATTAACAATAATAACAATAACAATAATAACAATAACAACAATAACAGCAACAATAATAATAATAATCAGAAAAATTAAAAATATAATGTATAAAGTAATATATTAATATTTATATAACGAATAATTTATAATTGTGTACAATTACATTATACTTGATTTGTATAATAAGTCATGAAAAGAATTAATTTTATAATTTTTAATATTACTAAATAAAGGATTAAAATTCATAACAAAATTTATTTGTTAAATTTTCAAACTACAAATTATATAACATAAGAATTATTATTAATAACAAATATTTTGCTTAATATGTACATAAATATATTACAAATTAATAAAATTAATTGCGAATTAATAAATATTTTCTAGTATACTGATAATTTACTTATAATAATAATATTAATAATAATTTTCTTATAATCACATATAATTAAATGATTATATATAAGAAAAAAAATAAACAAGAATATATTTATACAAATTTCATACAAATTTAATCAAATAATAAGTAATATATAAAGATTTTTTAATAATAATAAAGATTTTAATAATAAAGATTTTTCAATTTTTTATCAAAATTTATATTAATCAATCAAAATAATAAAATCAATTGTAATTAAAATTTTTAACAGATAAAATATTTGTTAATATTTTATTATATATATATTTTCAGATTTTATTTTTATACTTATACTAAATTATATAATGATATGAAATATATTTATATTTTAAAGTTTCAAAGTTGTAAAAAACAAAACGACAGTTTATTATCAAAGAAATAAAAAAAAAATAAAAAACATTAATATATATTGTTACATAAAAATAAATAGAATTATATATAAATAGATTATTAATAATATAAATTTTTTAGAAGAAAATGATAAAAAATAATTTCTTTTTATATTATATACGTATGTATTATTTTTTATAAAATTAATTTTAGAGATATACATACATTTATTTATTCCTTTATTTATGCATTATTTTATCAATCAATAAGATCATGATCTTAAAAACCTATATTCAATATTATTTTTAATAAAAAAAAATTGTATGTACAAAAATTTTCATTATTATTATACATATAGATCTTACCTTATCATCGTAAAAACCCTGATCGTCCGTTCTTTGCTGTCCGAGTAAACGATCAGTTTCCAAATCAGTATCTGCTTCTTCTTCATCTGGACCTTCCTCAATTTCTATATCTGCTTCTTCAGTCGTACGACGAACTTCCGATTCTTCACTATTATTTTCTACACAAATTCTCCGTCTGCCATCCGATAGACTATATTTTAGTTAGATGTTCTTAAAAAAAAGTAATTATACAATCTGTCACAAAAATATTCGGATAATAATACAACTTTGAATTTTATAATCTATATCTAAAATAAATATATATAATTAAAAATATATTTTGCAAATATTGAAATAATACATAGAATTAATATATAATATTAAAAAGTAAAAAAACTTTTATTTTAATACAAATTATTAATATTTAAATATTTAAGAAAATATTAAAAGAATAAATTTTTATATTGCAGAAATATCTGGATACTTTGCGAATTGAAGTTAAAATAATTGAAATAGCAATTTATTATATAAGTTAAATATTGACTTTGATTTTCTCAATTCTATAATACATTTTAAATAATTTTTATTAAAAATTATATTTTGTTACAGTCAAACAAAATTGATATATCAAGAACATCTATAATTCGAAAATCTCTATAATAGTATAATTTTCATTTTTTTCTTTCTGCTAAAATCTTTATAAATTGAAATAAAATTTACTTTAATTCAAATTTAATTAATTCATTATTTATCATATATTCAAATACATTATTTTATTTTTATTTTACTATAACTATAATTCAAATTGGAATAGGCTTTTATAAACCAAAATTTATTTATATTTGTATCCATGTTATTTTTACAAATTTATATTTACATATCACAAGATGTAAACTAATTATTCAATATTATTTCTTTTTCAAGAATTATTAGAATTCTATTATTATAATTATTATAATTTTTATTAAAATTATTTCAAATAACATAAAATAGAAACAAATCTTTATCTACTTTTATTTTATTTAATATATTTTTATTTAATTATTTTATTCAATATAAAAATAATATCTATTATTCATAAAATTGAGTATGTATCTATATTGATAATAAGCGTGAAAAAGAATTGTATTTATTATTGTATTATTCGAAAATAAAAAGTATAATTGCAGTATATGTAGTATATAATGCAGTATATAATTAATTATTTCTGTGGTTGTTTATCTGTGTGATTATTTCTATAAATAACAAAAATACAAAAAAATATTTCAAATGAAAATTTTATAACATCGAAAAATATATCATGATGATAATTCTTTAATTTTCAAATATATTAAAGAAAGCTACATTTCAATTTTTAAATGCTATATTTTTTATTAGATATTTTTTTAGTATACAATATATAACTTAAAATAATTAAAAAAATATATATATTAAAATATATATATATATATATATACATATAATACACAAAATATATATATATATAAATATATATATTATGTATTATATTTAATATGTATATATTAATATATAAATTTCGATAAGATATCTCTAACTCGAAATATTGAAATCATATATGAATCTTTTTTTCTAATCCAATTTATTAAAATCCAATTATAATGCATTTTATATTTTATTCATTTTATTTTAGATAAATTTTCTTATTTTTTTTCTTTAATATTGTCGTTTTTCATCCATTCAATAATTTAATTTTTTACATAAAAATAATATTAATACCAAAATCATTATATTGTTTGATAACTTAAATTTATAACATATATTTGAGTATTTTCAAAAATTAAAAATGTATTGTTTTTTTTTATTTTATAATATTCAAACAATAAATCTGTAAATTTTTTATTTTTAATATATATAAAGTATAAAAAAATTATACTTTATTCAAAACATTTTTGATTTAAATCTCCGAATATTTTTGTGATTAATTACATATCAATTAAAAATATAAATAATTAATTAATTTTTTGTGTAAAATAATTTTTTATAAATTTTTTGTATATTATATTTTTATCTATTTAAATTAAAATTTTAATTTAGATTTCATTATTTTATATATATTACGTATATTATATTAACTTAATAATAAAATTAAAAAATAGAAGATTAATAATAATAATTTCTAGTATAATATCTCTAATATAATAAAATCTAAATTAAAATTTATTTATTAAGAGATAATTATTTTGTTTGAAAATTTATATATTTTGCTTATTAAAACATTCAAATTATGATAAAAACATAAGCAGATTTATGATAAAAACTGTAAATTATAAAATTAAATTAAAAAATTCTAATATTAAATTAAATTAAATAATTCTAATTCTAATAATAATTCACAATAATATTTATTAAATATCAAATTAATATTATAAAATACAACTAAATATACCTTAATAATAATAATAAAATATATCTTATTATAGAAATAAATTTAAAAAAATATTATCGCATATAAAACAATTTTTATAATTAAAAAAATATTTTATATTATACATACATTATTCAATTTTTATAGTTCATATTCATTTTTGTGAATATTTATTTAATATTTCATAAATATTTATAATTTCATAAATGAATATTTATTTATTTTTAAATAAATAATAAACTAATAAATTAAATAATAAATTAAAATATATATAATTAAAATTATAGTTTGTTTTAATATTTATTTAATATATATTTACAAAGCAATTAACATAATCATTACAAATTATAAATTATTTATTGTATAAAAGTGTTGCATAAAAAAGTTGTATGGTTGGGAAGTAGGATGTAATTTATTATTATTAATTTTTTTACAAATGAATATATAAGGAATCAACATTGTTTTTTTAATTATAATCATGTATTTTTTAATATAACTAATCAATAGATTGTTATTCTTTAAGAAAAATTACTAAGTTATTTTTTAGAATTATTAATTGAAGATTAATATTTTAACTTAAATTTTATAAATCTTATCATATAAAAGACAAGAAAAATGTGAAACAATATTCTTTTTTATATTTGCCTTGCATACAATAAATTATATAAATTTAATAAATTTAAATTAAAATATTTTGTAAATTTATAATTTTTTACAATAAATAGTTTATTATAGAATATTTTATAAATAGCTTTTTTTTAGGATATAGTAATCTGCGATTAATATAATATAATAATTATATATATTATATATATTATAATTATTATATATTATATATATTATATATATATTATATATATATATATATTATATATATAATATATATAATATAAAAAAATACATGATTCCAATTAATAAAACAAAATTAATAAATCTTTATATATTCTATTCTCATTTATAAAGAAATAACATTAAATTATAAACAAATAATATTAAATCTTTTATATTATATAATATTTGTATGATACATTTTCATACAATAAATAATTTACAAATTATTTGAAGTAATCATGTTACTTAATTGATTTTCTACAAATATTTAAGGTATGAAATATTAAATATTAAAAAAGAAAGAAAATATAATACCTTGGTATCCAAATTGGACTGACATTGGATTCAGGTATTTCTTCTGTAGAAGATTTTACAGGTAAAGTTTTAGTCCTCTGTAAAGCCATTCTAATGTCTTTAATTGCAGCTTCAACTTCACCTCCTATTTCCAAATTAACACTTTGTCTAGTCTGAGGTGCTGGTGGTGGAGGTGTGCCAAGAGGATCCAAACCATCAAGCTGAAGCTCATTTGTATCATATGAATTTTCTTTCTTAGGAACAAATAAATCAGGTGATGATGTTTTTAAAGAATGTAAAATATCTTTACTAACAGTTAAGCTAGAAAGATCTTTTCCAACTGAATCATTTTCTGTCATAACTGGATAAGTAGTATCATTGACACGACTACGTTGAATAATTTCTTTTTCAATTTCATTAATTTGCCGTTTCATCAACATCACAGTTGGATTATTATTATCAGTATCACTGGCATGTCCACTAGATAAGCCATCTTCAAGAACTGGCATACTAGCATATATTCTCAATGAATCTGAATTATTTCCTAAATCACCCACTGATCCAAGAAGACCACTAGCTGGTATCAACTCATTATCCATCATCATTAAAGAAACTTCACTATCAAGATCTCCACAATTACTATCGCAATCAGTTGTTTCAGGACTCAATGTAAAATTACGAGAATGCCCAACTTGTAATCCAACCTCTGTTTCTCCAAGATCTTCACTACTACCAGTGCCTACTGAGAGATCTAAGAAATTATTTTCATGTTCAGCAATCTAAAAAAATGCAAAATCAAAATTTAAAAAATAATTTTATGCTAAATATTTTATTTCTTTTTTATGAATAATTTTCAAATTCAACAAAATTTAATTTCAAATAATTTCAATTAGCTTATACAAAAAATTATATAAATAATATATTTATTACTTAGACATTTAAAAATTATTTATTTTTTACGTAAATATCCTTACATTTTGGGGAAAATCTAATCTTTGTTTTTTAGGAGATTCATGTACTAAAACTTCTTCTATTGTTGGAGGACCAGTAGCCAATCGTTGACCAACATAAGCACTTCCTCCTTGTCTTCGTAATTCGTAATCTAAATCCTTAAATAATAGATAATAAAATCAATTTTAAATAAAATAAAATCATAAAATATTTTTTAGTAAAGATTATTAATTATTAAATTATTTGCTGCAACATTAAAAAAACTAAAAGCATTAACATCATTAAGAATATGTTACAAATTTAATAAATTAATAAACATACAATACTTTTTTTAAATTAAACCAGTCAAAACTATAAAGATATATTTTTAGTAGTACTTCCATTAAAAATCCACAAATAGCTCAAAGGAAATGTTTCGGTCTTTCTAATTGAGATTTCTCTGAATTTCCATTGATTTTTAAAGCATTATTTTATCTTTAATCTGTTAGCTATGTATGATGAATATATTTATTATAAAAAAAATTTTTATTATCAATTTTTTATTATATAATATATATATCATTATTTTTTCATTTTTGCAACAATTTAAATATAAATAAATATTTTTAAAATAAACTTAAAATAAAATTTTTTAATACAGCTAATAGCTAAAAATTTTTTCATATCTATAGCTCTATAAACTTGTTTTCAAATTTCATGATCAGACAAAATATTATAGATACATTCAAACAAAAATGAAGAAAAAAATCTAATTTATGAATTGTATTATATTTTGTCTTATATTGTATTTTGTATTATTATTTATATGTAATAACGATGAAATAAACAAAGTTTTTGTACCTGAAATGGAAAAGATTCAATACTATTTTCCTTTTCCTTTGTTGGTGGTGGACATTTAAAAAATTCTTCGAGTACTTTTCGAGTTTCTGAGAATTCATATAAATAATCAAATGTACTACCACCAGATGATACCAAATTACTTATGTTATCTGTTGAAATAATTGATGGTTTTAAAGAGTCTTCTTCTTCATCTTCAATTTTTGGAGATGGAGAAGAGGCATTTACAGCATGATTATCAGAATAATTCATATTTTTTTCTACCACAGCCTTTTCTATGATGATTTCTGCAGAAGTATGTTCCTTCTAAAAATAAATATAAATATAATAAAATAAAAAAAAAAACTAATTTATTATTTTTTATTTCAATATTAATATTGAATATATTCTTTTAATTTATTTCTATAAACTTTTATATATAGAATGAATAAAAAATTATTATATAAAATAATTCATTATCTATTAATTAAATTAATAGATAAAAAAATTTTAATAAATTATGTAACATTTTAAGAAACACATTGAATCAATATAATTTTTTTGAGATTTTTTTTTCATCAAAGTGATCTTTTTTTCAAATTCAATGTATATATATACTTTTTTTAATATTATGTTATTGATACAGATGAAAAAAATGAATTCAATTACAATGACATATGATGATTTTGATCTTGATGATTCTTAAAATCAAATAAAATCACACAAAAACTATGTCATAATGATTGCTGAATTATTCCAATGTATTGTAATTTCCATTGTAATTTCTCTAAAAATTAAAAAATATTAACTAAATCTATAATATAAACATTAATTTTTTATATTTTTAATTTATATTTCTGAGTTAATAGTATAAAATAATACATATAATGACAAAATTACATACGAAAAAAATATAGTATAAAAATGCTATACATATTCAAACTATAAAAGAAAGTTTTCTTATCCAGAATTCATCTTTTTACAATATCATTTAAAAAAATACAAAGAAATATAAGGAGAACAGTTTGAACATATACTCTAAATAAAAAATAAAATAAAATGAAACAATTTAATGTTTTATTTAATTTGAGATACAATTCAAAATCAATTCATCAACAAGGTTATCGTAGATTACTACATTCGTTTTTTCTACAATATATTAAAAAAAAAAAAAATGCAAAAATCTTCATACCTCAAAAAAAAATGAGATATAAAAAAATCAAATTAAAAAATCAATAAAAAATTCATTCGATGCATGTTTTAAGTGCTACATTGCTAATTTATTAAAATAGTTTTTCATTCAATTCAACCAATAAGCAATATATTATTTTAGATAATAATTCTTCTTGACATTTTAAATATGTATATATATATACATATTTAAAATGTCTGTATATATATATATATATATATATATATATATAAAGAATATCATTGATTTAATAGTATATAAGTTAAAAAAAGATGAATCTATATAAAAAAATAAATCAAAAAAAGATATTATATTTATTATTATTATTATATATTTATTTATTTCATATTTATTATTATATATTTATTATTGTATTATATTTGATTATATTTGATATTTGATATTTGATATGAAATATGTTATAATAAACAAAATTATACTTATTTTAGATATACCTCATTATGATTTGGTGTTGTTGGTAATACTCTTTGTGGAAAACCAGGTCTTGGTGTCATATATACAGATGGCGATGACAGAAGACATGGAAGTTGAGTATCACGTATTCCATAACGTCTTGGACTTTCAGAATACTGTGCTATTGGTAATTCACCAATTACTCTTGTAACTTTATGATTTCGTTCTGAAGATGGTGATTCTATTTCACAATCACTAGCTGGAATCACCTAAAAAGATATGTTTTATTTAATGTATACAACTTTATCTGATATGATAAATCAATAACATTTCATTTTTAAATTATTTTACTATTTTAAATACTTTTAATATCCTATATATATTAAATTATATTATATTTTCTCAATATTACAAAATTTAATTAGGTTATAGATAAATATTAATTATTATTTAATAATATAAATATATTATTAAATAATAATTATTATTAAATAATTATTAAAAATGAACATATTAAATAAAATATTATTAAATATTATTAAATATTATTATTATTATTATTAAATATTATTAAATAAAATAAGATGAAATACCTTAAAAAATTCCGAAGTATTACGATGATACGCTGTTGTTGGACTTGGAGTACTTTCAATGCTAGAACTTAAAGGTTCTGGAGGAATGCGACCTTTTTGAGATTCTTCAGTCTCAAGACTTAAATTAGTTGATGTAACTTGATTAGTATTATTAGTTAAATCTAGTGGCAAATTTTGCCAATTATCATCAATATCATCAAAAACAACTACTTCACCATCACTAACAATAGCCATGCTTCTTGCTGGTGTAGTATGATTTGATTGATAATCTATGCAGTTTTTTGATAATCCATAATCTAAATCTGCAGTATTTTTTGACACATCATATTCTACATTATTGCTATTCAAAATTGAGTCATAATTAATAATATGATTGCTGTGATTGCTTTTAGGGGAATCATAATCAATAGATTTTGCTGGATTATGTCGCACTGAATGTATTTCTGAAGAAAATACAGTTTCTGTAACTTCTCTATTAGAACGCTGTTTTCTTGTATCACCACATCTAAAAAGAATTTACATTCATATATAATTTCTAATTATTATTTATATAATAATTTTTTACGAAAATAGTAATTTATTTTTCAAATGTAATAATTTAAAAAATACAATTTTTCTTATTTAGATTTTATTTAGATTACTTATATAATATTATGTAAAAATAATCTTAGAATATAAAAAATAATTTTTGAATTACCGACTTCTTAACTCCCATATAGTTTGAGTATTTGGAGATTTATTATTTCTTTTAACTGATAGCTTGTTGTCTATTTGAATATCTTCATTATTTAAAGAATTTGATGCTGCAAGAAATCGTGATTTTCTAGCTGCTACTTTACCTCGGCTTTGAGAAAAAACTTCTCGTCCCCCAGCAATTTCTATAATTCTAAAACATAATTATCATGTATATAATTATTAATTTTATATAATTTAATAGATTTCTAATAATAAAATAAAAATGATAATTTTTAAATATTATTTTATTTTTCTTTTCTAAGCAAAAGATTAAATAAATATTATATAATATGGATTATTAAATAAAAAGTTCATATATATATAAAAGTATAAAAAAATGAATTTCAAACAAAAAATAATATTTTAAATTTATTATGATTATTCTAATTATATTCATATTTATTATAGAATATATATATTAAATGATTCAAATATTTTTTCAATTATTTATAATATAAATAAAACTGTATAAATTAAAACTGTTATAAATTAAATAAAACTGTAAAATATAAAAGTATTATATTAAATAAAAAATAATAATTAAATTATTAAATAATGAAATTTTTAAACAATATTACAATTCCCTTCATAACATTATTCTTTTATAACATTATTCAAAATTATTTATATAATTATAAATTATTTGCAATAATCATATTAATTTTATCAAAATTGTAATTATAAAAATGTGTAATAATTTTATTCTTTTTAATTATTATAGTTACCTATAATATAATAAAATTAATTTTAAAATAAACATGTAATAATAAATTTAGCTTTTATAAATATCAAATATAATAATATTATATTAAATTATATAATAATAATAAGTAATAATATTATAAAATAGGATTATTTTATTATTCAAGAACTTTTTCTCTTGAAATTATTTAATTTCTCTTATAAATTAATAAAAAAATTCTTTCAACCAAGAATAAATAACATAATATAATTAATTATAATATATTATTTATAATATAAATCAAAATTTTTTGTAATGTAATATAAAATATGTTATCATAATATAGTTATTATAATATAGTTATTATAATATTTGATTGAATCATATTTAATTATTAATATTATTATTAATTATTAATTATTAATATATAAAATTAATTATTAGCATATTACTTATAAGCTCAATAAATAATTTAACTTCAAAAAGTTTATTAATATGTAATGTCATAATAATATTAAAAATATATATATTTAAAAATACATAAAAATATATAAATAATATTCATGTTTCTTCTTAGAAGAATATTAAAAAATATTAAAAAATATATTAAAAAAATTTATGCTAATTATAAGTAAATACGTAAAAAGATTAATTAACATAATTCAATTATTCTTTTATAATATAATAAAAATCATAAATAATTAGCAATTATTACAAAAATTATTTTTTGTCATAAATCATATTATATTTTTCTTTTATGATATAAAAACTATTATAATTTATTTTCAATTAATAAGACATAAAATTATAATATGTGATATTATAATTTGGATATTTATTAATTTTTAATTAAATTTTTAAATCTTTAATTCAATTTTCTAAATATTTTAAAAAATTTTTAACACAAATCTTAAAGTAAAACTATTATAAAAAGATATGATAAATAACTTAATAATGATTTAATAATCCTTAATATAATAATTATAAAATAATACTAATTATAACATATTTTACATAAAATTAATAATTCAATATTTAATAAAACAAAATTTTTTATTAAATCTTATTATTACTTTATACAATAATGTATATTTCATTTTTTTTATATATTCATATTCATAATAAATAATATACATATAAAAAATATTTTATTTATTAAATGTACAATTTCAAAAATCACAATTGATTTTTTATATTTATATATTATATTATATTTTTATATTATAAAAATATGAAATAATTATAAAAATGTATAAAATAAAATAAAAATTATATTTTAATTTACATTTCATATAAAAAAATAACAAATTTTAGCTAAATAAATCAATCTTTATGAAAATAATTTTATATTTTATATATATATATATATATATATATATATATATATGTCTTATTTTCTGATTATCATTTAATTATTTATAATTTTTTAATACTTTTTTTCTAATTATTTTTAGTATTTAAAAATTTAAGGTAATTTAAAATAAATTATGAATTATTTTTATTTTAAATATGTAAATAGTTAAAAATATATTAAATATTAAATATGTTGAAATTACATTATTTGAATTGATAATTATATTAAAAATAAAATTATAAAAAAACATCAATTTTCGTAATCATACTATTAACAAATTAATTTATATTATCATAATATTAAATTTTTTTAAAAATAAAAATTTTTATTTTTTTTTCTTGGAAAAAAAACACAATTAAAATATAAAATTTTTATGAGATGTAATAATTAACCAAATTATTTAATTTGATATTTGATATGTTTTGTTACAAAAAATTATTAAAACTCATTGAAAATTATTAATTCATTTGAAAATTCATGCATTATTTTTATGCATATTATTTATAGATTTATATTATCAAATAAATTTTCATCATTAAATTCTTAAATTATTTATCTTGATTAAAATCATTATTAAATAAATTGATATATTTATAAAATAATATAAACAAAGAACGAAACTATATTGTGTATATATTATTTATTATGTTATTGTTACTTACACTTCGTTATTAATTTATTTTTATATTAATCAGTTTATATGATATTTACTTATTATTAATTATCATAATTAACTTAAAAACAAAAAATACAAAATACAATATAACCTAATATCATATGCTTCATGCATAATGTTTATCGACTGAACGTTGATTGTGTCATTGACCGATTGTTTACCGATTGTTTTAAAATATAAATGAAAGATTTATAAATATTTAATTTTTTGAATGCTCAATAATTAATTTAAATATAAAAAGATTAAGAATTAACTATAATAAATAAATAATTAATTTCTCTACTTAAAATATTAAAATGAAAATAAATACTGGAAATATTGAAACAAACAATATAAACGACAATAAAAGATAAAATCAAATATAAAACAAAATGAAAGAGATAAGAAAATAAAAAATAAAAGAATGTATATTAATTATAATATTATTAAAATTATCATATTTCTTATTATATTATATACATTATTTTATATATATATATAAAAATGAATATAATATAATTAGAAGAATAATAAGAAATAATATAATAAGAAAATATAATATATATATATTATATACATTATATACATTATTTTAAAGATTTGATATTTTTATAATTTTATTACAGAACTTATTATTATTTATAATTCATTATAGAGTAATAATCCATGAAATTATAAATTATTAAGAATAGAATGATATGTTTTGTTATTCGATATTACATAATATTGTATGTATTTAATTATTTAAGTAAAAAAAATATTATAATATATATAAATATAAATAAAATAAAAAAAATATTTAGTATATTTTAATATTAAATAGTTTTTCATAAAAACATGGCTTATTCAAAAAACTTAAATTCTATAAATAATTTTATATTTTGAATCTTATATTTTTAAATATTTTATTTTTATAATTTTAAAAATTCATTTTTATTTTTTAAAAGTATTATTATTCATTATCATCTACATTTTAGAAATTATTAATATATCTAAGTTTTTTTTTTAAATTTGTATATAAAATTATAAATTTTAAATATTTATTTTTATTATTATATTTATATATTATTTTTATATATTAAATTTATATTCCACAAATATAAAAAAAATATTTTATTATTTATTTTAAAATAAATAATAAATAAATAAAACATACCTGGAATCTCTTAGTTTATAACTGCGATCACCCTTAGCAGAAGTTAAAATATATACAGGACTTTCCTCAGGCCCACTATCATCTTGCTGAGAGTGACTTTGATGATCACTACCTGGGAGACTACCATATTGTTGCGCATCCTCACTATGTCCAGAGGCAGATGAGGAACTTGAAGAAAGTGGTTTTGTGTTAAATGTACCAAGTGAGTTAAATGTTCCAAGTGGACCGCCAACATTGCTTGTGTTACCACTGACACCAACAGTTAGTTGACTTTCACTTGTAAAACCAGATACCATGCTCGTTGTCCTATAAAACAAAAATAATGATTAATTATTATTTATATTATATTCTTTATATAATATTTAAATATAATTATTAAAATAAGATTTATTATATCAATTTTAAATTCTTATATATTATGATTATTTTAGTATTTAAAGAAAAATTAATATCAATTTTTATTAAAAAATATTTTTAATATATTTTGAATAAATAAAAATAAAAGAAAAATAAAAGATTTTAAAAAACTTAATACTAAAATTTATCATTTCTTAATTCAATATTAAAAAAATTAATCAAAATTAATATAATATAAAAAAAAATAAATAAATTTTCATATATTTATTTGACTTCTTATAAATTCATATTTTAATATTAATATTAAATATAATTATTTTGTTAATTTTTATTATATTTTATTTAATTTTTTTTGTTCACATTTTGACATGAAATTAGTTATAAAATAGTTTGTTCATAAGACTTGTTAAAAGATATACAAATAAAATTTAATAAATTAAAACTTAAAATATTTATGATATAAATTATAATGCACAAATAATCAATATTAATATATTTTTTATTATATTTTGTATAAATTTATCGAATTTTCTGACTGATTTTTTAATATTTTTTTGTAATAAGAAAAATAAAAAAAATATTAGATTTTACGAAAATAAAAAAAGTTAATTCGTATTAATATCTATAGTTGATTTATGACTTTTTTATTATATTTTTCAAAATCATTAATATTCAACAAAATTATTTAATTATTTTTTATTTTTATATTTTTTTTATTTAAATTATAACAAAGTAATTAAAAAAAAATCTGTTTAAATCTATGAAAGTTTTGGATTTAATTTTCCAAAAAAAAATAAAATTTTATTGATATTCAACTGCAATGTTTTTTTTATATGTTAAAAAAAATGTATAAAAAAAGTCTTATAAGAAAATAGTTTGAAATTAACATTATTTATATTTATCATCAATTTTTCCATATTGAAATATAATTATAATATCAAAATTTCATTTTTATTCCTATATTTCGTAATTGTTATTTCTAAATTATTTAAACTAAAATACATATATATTATATAATAAATAATTAAACACTGAATTTTTTATATTCTTATGAAATTCTTATAAATACTGAATTCATAAAAATAATAATAATAATATAATAATAAATAATTATATACAAGATAATATATAATAATTTAATAACATTAAATATTTAATATTAAATATTTAATATTAATATTAAATTAATATTATAATTATATATCTTATTATATTCAAAGTATTATAAAAATTCAAAAGTAATTTAATTTTGTAATGAATAAAAGATTCATTCTATCATTTTATTATCAACTATTAACTAAAATTACTAATAACTAAAATTAAATTGTTTTGAAAAGAATATTTTTGTAATTTTTATATTTTAATTTCTAAATTTTCTATAAATTTCCAAATATATTATGTAAAATAATATATAATTATATATATAATATATATTTATATAATATAATTATATAATTATATAATATATAAAATTATAAAATTATTCGAATCAAAAATTATATAATATTTTTAACAATATAAATTTTAATATTAGATTTTAATATACTAAATTTCGATACATCAATTAAAAATCTTCATATTTTTATCTTAGAATGAAATTTAATTTTTAATTCAAAAACCATTATTTGAATTGAATTTATTTGAATGAAAATGCGAACATAATTATATATATATAATTTTTTTTTCTATAAAAGATCTCTTTGAGTGTGTGAAATCAATCTTTAAATTCTTATTATTTTTGTATCATTTTTTTAATATAAAATTTTTTGGAAAATTTTTTTATAGAATATTAAAATTGAAATGTTTTATATGTAATTTAAAATTTTATTTCATTTCATATCATTACAAGATTATATTTAAAAAAATAAAGAAAATATTTTAAAAACTGATCTTATATTTTTAAAGTGATATTTCACTAATAAAAAAAATTACTATTACAATTACTAAACTAATTAAAAAAAAAATTACTATTATAATTTATAATCTATAATGCGATATTTCAAGACATTTTTATTTTAATAATATTTAATATATTATTAAATATAGTTAAATTAAACTGGTATAAGATAAAAAATTTTGTAATTCATTATTTAAAATTGAGAAAAACTAATGATTGATAAATCAATATAAGCTTACCTATCGGAGATATCACGCTCGAGGTCGATCATGTCTTCCAATATCGAATGTGAATGCTTTGAAGGTATGTTCTTGGAAGCAAGGGTAGTAGTCGTAAGAGTGTTCGTTGCGGAAATATTTGTGAGGCTGGTGGTAATAGAAACGGCCTCTTTTTGACAGAGGCTCTCATGCGGCTGACTAATCTGTGTAGAGGCCCCCGGACTCGGGGGTGGGCCACCCCTAGGCCGACATTTCGGAAAAAGTCGGTTCAAATCTGTGTTTTCCAAGATCAGACTTGTCATCGCCACATTACATTCATTTTTCTTAATATTCTGTCCATTCTAAAACATTACATATTCAAATCATAAAATATAATAGTTGAATCATATAAGATATTATAATATCAAATATTCTTATAAGAGATATTACATATTTCATATTAAAAATAATTTTAATATGTAAATAGAATTAATATCTTATTTTTTACTAACTTGTTTTTATTATTAATTAATATGATGCGATAAAATTATTTTTGTATTATTTTAGAAATTATTAAAATTAACATATATATATATATATATATATATATATATATTTCAAATTTATTAAAATTGAAAGGAAAATACATCGATAAATTCATTGTTATTAATATATAATAATAAAATGGATTTTTAATAAAAAACGAATTATTAATAATATAACAAATATTATATCCTTAATTAAAAAATTAATTGATAAATCTTTTTTCTAGAATAAAATAAATAATAAATGAAATAAATAAACAATTAAAATTTTGAAAATTTATTTATTATTTCTAAAAAATTATATAAAATTATATATATGAGAGTTATAGCTAATTTATGTTTTTTTTTAGATCTCAAGTAAATTTCAAATTATACATTAAAAAATTATTAAAAAATTATTAAATATAATTTAATAATAAATTTAATAATATATTAAAATTTATTTGTTTTTTAATTGTATTTATATATAATCTTCATTTTCGAAGCAATTTATCGTAAAATATTTTGGTAATTGAGGTTAGGGTTAACAGATTAATCGTTTTTTTATTTGAAATTTAATATTGAAATTTAATATTTTGATCTATGATGTAAAAAATATATAATTTTATTTAAAATTAATTTTGAAAATTTTGAAATCCTCTCCTATAAAAAAAATACTGATAGACCATTATTTGTTCTTCAAATCATGTAACTTTTATTAATTATATAAGAGTTATTTGAAATATGCAAATTAGATAAATTATTCTATATAAAATAATGCATATTTAAATTATTTTATTTTGTTAAATAAAAAAATATTTTACATAAAATAATTATAAAAAAAATACATTTAAGATTATAAAGAGAAAAAAATAAAAAAACATAATATAAAATTTTGTGCTTGTATTTATTATAATACTAACTGTAAATAATTATAAAGTTGGACAGCTTAAATAAAGCTTAGTATATATCTCAATTATTGATTAAATTATTGATAGTTAAATATATGCATTGCATATATTTTCAATACATAACATCGCCCACTTAATTTCTGTCTTCAATAAAAAGTTTTCCTTTATTAAAAATATTGTAAAATTTATATCAGAAACTCTATTTCCAAAATTGAAATCATTTTAATATAACAGATAAATTATTTTATTTTTAATAGGTATGATGTATCAATGCTTATTTACCCAACTATAAATTTAATTGTTATTATATCTACTTATACATGAGATTTTTATTATTTTTCGATATTATAAATCGTTATTTTATTTTATATATTATTCAAATAAAATTTTTATCGTAATTTTATTTATGTGATTTTTATGTGACAAAATTTAAATATAACATATAGAATATTATACATAATTATTATATATAATTTAATTTTATAACAATTAATAAAATTGAAATGAATAAAAGAAGGATAATAATATATATATAGATAATAATATAGAAAGATACATATATGTATATAACAAAAAAGTAAGTTAATACAAAAAATTATATAATAGTCAATAATATATAATAATAATATATAATAATAATAATAATAATAATAATAATATATATATATATATATATATTAGTGATGAATAATCGAATATAAAAATTAATATAAAAAAAGGAATAAAAGAAAATAAATAAATAAGGAAAGTATACAATTTATAAAAAAAAACAATTTTAATCAAAACAAATAAATAGGATAACAAAAGGATAAAAAATGCGAAAGGAAAATATAGAAAAGAAAAAATATAAAGAAAGAAAGATGAATATAAGAAAGAATAACAGAAAACGTGAGAGAACGCAAGTTTGGCCCATGCTTCGTTGAATGTGGAATCGATAGAGGGTCACTGGCATCAGAAAATACAATCGGCATTTTAAAGTTTATTTCAGTTTATTACATAGGTTACTATTGTGTTCATTTTCCTTCATTTTATAATTAATATATATATATCGAATTTATATTTGTTATTATTTAACATGTACATATTCATCAATATTCTAATACTTTATTATAATTCTCTATCTCCACATTTATTACTCATTTCTCATATGTTTTATTATTAATATCTAACTTTTATATTTATATATATAATAAAAACATATATTGAAATAAATAAAATGAATAATGAAATAATTATTAATATTTCTTTTAATATTTTATATAATTATTATTTAATATTTCCTTTAATAACAATGAAAATTAAAACCAAATAAAATAAATCATGCATTAATTCAAATAAAATTTTATCTAAAAATACATAATTAATACATATAAATAATAAAAACAAAAATATTGAATTTTAAATTTATTATATATTCTATTATAAATTTACTATATTTCGTAATTTTTATATTTTTAAAAAAAATTATAATATTTTATATTTTTGTGTTTTATAATATTACATATTTATTAATTACATATTTATTAATTAAATTCTTTACTTTTAAGATAATTAAAAATTTGAAAAAATTATATTTTATATAATACAAATATAAAATATTAGACTTCAAAATATGACATATTTAAATTATATTCTTTTTTTTTGATTTTATCTTTATTTATAAAAATATTACTTTAAAACTTTTTAATTTACTATTTTTTTCATTCAGATTTTTTCATTTATTTTTTATTTATTTTTAATTTTTTAATCGTTTTTGCAAATAAAAATTGTTTCACAAAATCTCTTTCCTCAAATCCAAAAAATAAAAAAATAACAATAAATAAAAAATAATCCAAAAAAAGAATTAAAAGTTATTTGTAAATGTACATTTATATTTTATTTTTTATAGATAATATTATATATAAATATACACTAATGTATATATCTTTATATATATCTTTATATGTATATATTAATATGTATATATTAATATCTTTATATGTATACATTAATATATATTTATATGTATACATTAATATATACATATTATAATATATATATGTAGTATAATAGATGATGTAGATAGATATTTAAATTAAAAAATATATTAATTTTTATTTTTAATGTATATAATTTCTAAATATATATATATATATATATATATATATATATATATATATATATTATATTATATATAAAATATGAATAAATAAAATTATGAGCAGTTTAATATTAACTAAAACTATTTTTAATTTTCATTTCTCTCAAATATATTATATTTTATATATATATATATATATATATATATATATATATATAATGTAATATAACATGTTATTCGTTTATTATATATATATATTATTTATATTCAGAATTATAAATTATATTAATATTAAAATGGAAATATAAAAAATAAAAGAAATATATTATATTATTTTGGTATATATATATATATATTATTTTCTTATAAACAGTTTTATAAACAATTTTATAAAATTATATAAAATATTTTAATGAAAATTATCAATTTTTTTGAAGGCAAAAAAATAATTAAATAATTTTAAAAAATTATAAAATTATTTATAATTTTAAAAAAGTAATTAAATAATTTTAAAAAATTATAAAATTATTTTTATAATTTATTAATATATTCTATTTAATATTTTTGCGTATATAATAATTTATATAAATTTTTTTCAAATTCTCTTTGCAATTTTAAATTTATAATAAGTAGATGTGAATATGTGTTTATCTTTTTCTCGCTCGATATTTTTAATACACGAAAGAAAAAACTATATAACTATATAACTATATAACTATATACGAAAAAGAGATATATAATTAATTGTAAATAAATATTTCTAATTTCTAAATATAACTATTATTATAGAAAAAACAAAAAATATGATTCTCATATAAGTAAATATATGTATATATGAATATATTGACTGATTATAATATATTAATAAATCAATTAATTAATTATAAACTCACATAAGTCAACTGATAACAAATATACATAATATATATATACATAATATATATATAAAGAGAATTTAAAGAACTTTTGTATAGATTAAACTATTAAATAACTTATAATTTTTATACAAATTGTAATGAAATATTTTGTGCATATATATTCAATTTTATTTGAAATTAACTAAAATAATAATTTTAATCTTACTATTTGTTGCTTTCTGCCTATTATTTATGCGCGCAAGCATAATATTGTATACATATATTTCATAATTATAAAAATCGAGATAAAACATTAATAATATTGATATTTTTTATTTAAAACGTAATATTTTTGGTATTTTTTATTTACACATATTTTTACTTTGCTTAGTTATTATTTATAAAGTAATCTTTACCAATTTTTAGAATTTTGCTATGCGGACTAATCATGCAATAATATTTTAATTATTATTAATATATCATAATATATAATGAATTATCAAAATTTATATATCAAAATATCAAAACTTATATTTTTCATTTTATAAAATTATTTTAACCCAATTACTGAGATTTTTATAATAAAAATAATGATAATATATATAATAATAAATATATATTCACAAATATATATTTTACATTTTATAATTATATTATGTACAACAATTATATTTTAATTTGATTATATTTAAATTATATAAATAATAAAAAAAATTTTTAAAAATGATTAAGAAAAAGAATATCAAATTTTTCTTCTTTATTTTTGAAATTATATGAGTAATCTGAACTAAACATTAAGAAATATTATATTCAGTTTTTATTAAATTATATTATTTATGATTATTTATTCAACTGTATTATAATAATAATATATTATAATAATAATATAGTATTCAATATAATATAATAATAATAATCATGATATTCAGATATAATATTTTTTCTTAATTTTATAATTATGTAAACAATAATTAAATTATGATTAAAATAATAATATATTTTGTTAATTTTATTATTTGCTTTTTTGAAATTATGCAATAAAGATAATAAAATAAAAATTTAAAAATTAATATTATAAATATAATATAATATTAATAAAATTAATATTTTACTAATAAACTAATAAAACATTTCTATATAAAAAATATTTTTGTATGATAAATAATATTGTAATATAAATTATAATGTAATTATAAAAATAATATAGTGTAAATTGTAAATATAATTATACATAAAGCATTAACATATAATACAATAATACAATAATATAAAAAATTATATCTTTTTTAGAGAAAAAAAAGCATTCATATTTAAAAAAATAGATATATAATTTTATATAAATTTAAATCATTCAATAATTAAAACTTTTTTAAAAAATAATATATAGAAAATATTATATATATATAAATATTATAAAAGAAAATATTAAAAAAGATTTAGCAATAGTTATTAAATTAATTTAATATTTCTATTTATATGATGATAATTTAAAAATTTCATTGAAGTAAAAAATTATTGAGATAGAGAAAAACAATAGAGAAATTAAAAATAAATAATATATATATATTCCAATTAAAAATATTATATTTTATTTATAATATAAAATTTTTGTACAAATTATTATCTTTATTTATTATTATCTTTTTATTTATTAATTTTATTAAAATTAAATCATTATTATATTTCAAATAATGTAATTTTGTAGATAAAATAAATGCATTAATGTTAATAACTACAAGTACTACAAAATTTATATTATAATTCATAATAAAATTAATGAAAAATTATATTTATATATATAACAAATTTTAATTTTAAGATATTTTTATTATTATTATTATTATAATAAAAATTTTATATTATTATAATTTTTCTCTAAATATTCAAATAATTTATTCATGAAAATCATATAAAAAGCAAATTTATTGTGAATTTATATAGAATATAAAATTGTAATTATGCTACTTTTTAATAATTATTTATAATTTATTATCAATAATCTCTAACTTTTTTTTTCAAGAAAAAACTATAATATTATTTAAAAATAATATCTAATAATATCTAATATCATTTGAAATAATATATAAAATAATAACCAATATTTACATATTGCTTATTTATACGCTTATTTGCTGCAATAATAACAACTCAAAAATTATGACTTAAGAAAAAATGACTTTAAATGATTTGACTCATTATAAAATTACATATAAATTTTGCGTAAAAATGTTAAATTAGAAATATACAATTTGAGAATTCACACAATTCTATAAATAAAAAATACAAATAACAATGATTAATGGATTAATAACTCAAAAATTATAAATTTTAAGTTATATTATTGTTGTAAAAAATAAACGACAGGTATATATATATACATAAATACATATATTTATTTTTAATAATAAATTTTAAATTCAAATTTAACATTAAACAAAAACAAACATTATAAAAAGAAATATTCTTTGAATTTCTATATAAAATTTATAAATATATAGAAGAAATATATATTTTATAGTAATTTTTCTTTTCGATTAAAGTATTGAGAAGAGTTATTTCTGTATCTATTCTAAAATGAAAGCATTGTAAATAATGCAAATCCTATGTAATATATTTATAAGAATTATTTATTACTTAAATAATAATTATTATGTTTTAAAAATATCAAAATCATATTTAATTCTTTTAATATATAATTAAAAATTTCGAGAAAAAAATCGATCGAACAATCTTATTTGCAAGTAAAGAAATAAAAAAAAAACTGTATTGAATTAAAGCTATATTCGAAATAAATATAAATCGACAAAATTTCTACAAATTTTTATCGATTTTATCATAATAAAAATTTTACAAAAGAAAGAAAGGAAGGGCTTTGACTGTAGGCGTCTTTCCATACAGAGATTTCGTGAGTTGACCTTT
Source organism: Apis mellifera (assembly GCF_003254395.2). Classification (NCBI taxonomy): domain Eukaryota; kingdom Metazoa; phylum Arthropoda; class Insecta; order Hymenoptera; family Apidae; genus Apis; species Apis mellifera. Next base: position 2,266,820 of record NC_037639.1, read on the forward strand.
TTGGAATATCAAATTATTCATTTTCAAACACGTTCAATAAAAACAAAAAAAAAATATGAATTAAAATGCAATATATTACAAAAAGAAAATTACAAAATTGTAATCGAATCTTTTATAGAATATCTTATCGTAATACGACTTGCAAAGAAGAGAAATCGATCCAACATATTAACGCGTGTCTGGCATCGAGGATAGTAGCCACCCGTATAAAATACGTCTTTTAAAAAAATTTCATATTGTTTATATTTACCTTATTACACTTGTTCTAAAACATACACTAGTCACTCTGTTATAATATGATGCATTAAATTAAATTGTCACACGAAATATCGTAATAATCTAGTAATACGATCGCGAGTACAGAAGTCTTTAGAGGGTAGTCAGATACTGAACGAATAGATGGCGCCCGTACTTATACGCCACTCCTAGCGTCGAATTTTCTTTCAACCCTCTTGCCCCCACTAACATTGCTCATTGTTTTTGATTAGAGGGTTAAGCGTATGATTCTGATCAAACTATAGAAAGTTAGCATCAATTCTAATATGCAAAATTCTCTATTATTAGATTTGTTCATATTATTGATTTGTTTATTAAAATTTTAATAAACTAAAAAAATAATTATAAACATATATATTGAGGAAAAACATATATAAAGAACAATATATAATAGATACATTTATTTGTAATCTTATATTATTAATTACAATTTCATAATAAAATAAATTCTTTTCAAATTTATAGATATATTTTTTTTAATATATATATATTTTATAAAATATTTAAAAATAATATATCTTAAATAACTTATACTTAATGGCTTAATTTATTGTTTAAAAAAATTTAAAAAATAAGATATTTTACATAATTTATCACAACAATTTACATTTTCCTTATTAATTCATAGGGATTTCAAGGAATTTGAAGGAATAATAAATAAAAATAAATAAATAATAATTACAGATTTTTATAAATTATTAATCTTTTTATTTTATCGTTTGTTTACAAATATTTTTTTAAAATTATGAATAAAATTAAAATAAAGAAATTAATATCATTATTTATTTTCTACATTAAAAATAACATTTTTTTTATCTTTATTGTTATTTAAGAAATAAACAAATTTGAGAGTTAATAAAATCAAAGTTTTGATTGATTTTTCTAAAATGTTACTTTCGTTATTTAATTATGTTTATGTAATAAACATAAATAATTTCTATGTAATAATAAGATAAAATATATCAAATAAATATTTATATATAATATATAATTTTATTTTTATAATGTAGTTATTTATTATAACAATTTAGTAATTATTTATTATGATTTTAGGAGTTATTTGTAATTACAAATATCAATTGAAGTCATTTCAAGAATTTAGAAATGAATATATATTTATTTTCGTGTTTTCTTTTTTTAAGAACATCAATTATATATTCTTCAGCGATTCAAATCATTGAAAATAAACAAATTAAATTATAAATGTTGCGATTTTATTGATTATTAAAACATCAATAATAAAACCAAATTTATATCAAAATATATTAATGTTCATAAAAATATATTATATTTATAAATAACTTTTGTATTTCTATCAAATTTTCAAAATCTTTGACACAAATTTATCATTAAAATAGTATCAAATTTAATATAAAACTTTGTTATCAAGTTATTTAAGAATAATTTAAATTAATTTTAAATTAATATTAAAACTTATACCAATATATTTGTCAAATTTGCAGTAAATACATACTAATGAATTATTTATATTATATATCATTTAATTGAATTTTTAATTTTGTTTTTTTTTTTTTTTTTTGCTTCTAAAGATGTTAAAATATTAGAATACATTATTTTCTAAGAAAATACATTAGAAAACAATGAAATAGTATCAGTGCAATTATTATTATACACAACTAAAATATATAAAAACTATATTATTAAAATTTGTTTACTTTTGCATTTTGCTTTCAAATAAAAAGAACTACATTATCATTATTTTTTAATAATATAATAGTTTTGAATTTACATATATAATTTTTTTATATATATATTATAAAACATTATATTTATACTAATTTTACATATTTACACTTTTTTATATTAATGATTTCATGACAAACCATGTAAAATATGCAAAACAGAAATTATTATTTGAACTGTAAATATATATAGCTTTTTTTGAATATGCAAAAGATATTTTTAAAAGAAGTGTTTAAAGAAAAAAAATAATACAAAAAATAGAAAAATTATTTAAAAGACAAAACAGCTTACAATAATCAAATCAAATTAAAATCCTAATCTTAATCTAATTATTATCTTCTACATGTATTAATATAAAAATAAAGAACTAATAAATATTGTGTATATGTATTCTTAAAAATATTTTTTAAGATTTATAAAAAACTCATATAATTTGTAATCAATTTCAAAAAATTAAAAATTAATTTAAGTATTAAGATTTAACGTAAATTTAGTAATAAAATTTGGTACAAGATTTCAAAATTGATCCATAATAATGATATAGATGGATAGAAATTTATAGATAAGTTAAATCTTGTAAAAATTTGATGTATGTATATATATGTATGATGTGTGTGTATATATATATATATATATATATATATATACACACACACATATACACACACAAAGCTATACAAATATTTATATTTTAATTGCTAATCCAACCATTTATTATCTTTGTAATCATCATTCTATATATATATATTATATATTTTATTGTTTATAATAATATTTATATAAATGTAGAAATTAGTACAAACATAATATTTTGAAAATAAAAATTATATATTAAAAAAATTATATATATAACTATATATATTCAATACTGTTTATGATTCAATATTATCAATATTATCAATGAAAAACAACATAATTGTTCTTGTTTGAAATCAAAAAACAAAAGAAGACAGATTTATATAATATAGATATATGTAAATTGTAACATATAATAATATATATATATATATTAATGTTATTTCATTGTCATTAGTTTTTTGATGTACTTTATTTAAAAAATAATATTCTTTAACATTTACTATAAAATCTAGAGATATAAAAAATTTAGTTGTAATGCTAAATTAGTTATAATACAATACTTGAAACATGGAAGATATGTAGCAGATTTTAATATATTTTATCTCCAAGACTTGTTATATTTTTGAAGCTTTGAAGTACAAATTTTAATATATTTTTGATGCTAATTTATTAATATAACTTGCCAAATAAATCTTATATCAAATTTTATATCAATATTTTGGAAACAAATTTATATTAAATTTTTCAAAAATTTGTTTAGAAATTATAATTTTTCAAATAATCTTTTAAAAATTATATTTAGAATACAGAATAGCAACTGAGTATACATATATTAATAATATTGATGAAAAAAAAAATATGCGAAGGAAGAGACATCTATCAAATGAATAAGTGCGAGCGGTTTCCAAAATGCGAAAGTCAATGAGAAGTAAGAATTGAGAGAAAATTAACATTGCAGAAGTTGAAAAATAGTGTGTATCTAAACAATATTTTGTATCATACATTCATATTGTTCATTATTAATTCTTAATAAATCAAAATAACGCTTATGTGATTGTGACAATATATTAATTAATTATAATTTGACGACATTCAATCAATAATTAGTATAAACATTTTACTACAAATGTTTTAGCATATATATATTGTTATTATTTTTTTGTATCTTTTAATAATTTTTGTAAATAAATCAAAAAATTTTAAATTTAGAAACTGATTCAAAAATTATTATTATATTAGTATTGTAAAATTAAATAAATAAAATTAAGTGTAAAATTAATTTTAAGCATATTTGACAAATTATAATGATGCCATATTGATTTGTATTCACAATTTGTCCAATGAGCGAAATAGCATTTTTGGATTCCAATTGTCAAAAATTATTAGATGACATAAAAAAAAATTGACAATTTTTGATAACATTGACTTCAAAGTTATAATTTGACATTTAATCAATTAATTAATATGATTAAATTTAATACAATCTAGAAATATTTATAAGCGAAATTTTAGATATATAAGATTTATATAGCTTAGTAATTTAAAGCTATTTTTTTTATATAAATTTATGTAATTTTTTATGTAAATTATTTTATTTAAATGATATAAGCAAGTATTTAATTACAACTCACAAACACAAAAACGTGGAAAGTAATATACAATATTTTTTGTATCATAAAAAATTGAGAATGATTCTTTTTAATATAATTTTTGATAATTTTTTAATATATATATATTTTTTATAAAACAATTATAATTATGATAAAATATAATTATATAAAATATAATTTTATTTTAAAAATATAATTTTTATTACAATATTAAATGTTATTATTATTATGAAATTTTAGCTAATTTCTTAGTTTTCCTTAATTTAATTGTTAATTTTTACTTTATACTTATAATTTTAAACATTGCTCATTATAGAATTTTATATTTTAAAAATTATAATTAAGATTTAATATAAATAAAATTATAATTTAAAAAAAATTAAATTTTAATTTAAATTTTATTGATTTAATTTGTAATTATTTCCTTATATTAATTTAAAAATATATTTAAAAACAAATTATTTGTTTATTAATTATAAAGTAAAATATAGTTTTGATAAATTTATTTCTTATTTTATTATAATCTGTTAATAAGTTATTTCTTTTATAATTGCATATATAAAAACTTATGATTTTAATCAAATAATGTGATTAAATTCTATATTATTATTTTTATAATTCTATATATATTCATAATGTTTACTACATATTCATGAAGAAAAAATATATAGTTGATAATTTTACAATTAATATATATATTTGCAATGGATGATTGTTTTTTTCTTTAGAAATCGTATCTTTGCTTCAATAATTTTCTTCAATAATTTGCTTCAATAAATATATACAAGATCCTAAAAATGTGGAAACATATGTTATTTAGAGATTTTTTAAATAATTTTAAGCAACATTTTTTTTTTGCAAAAACTTTTATTATAGCTTTATTAACGAGTTATTAATAAAAAATACTGATCAATCATAGAGTGCATAATCTAATCAAGTGTTGACTATATGCTATTGAGTAAACAAATTTAAATATAATATATATAAGAAATGTATTGAATATGTATTGAAATTTATTTACTGAATATCGAAAATATATTTGTAATTTATATACTGTTTGTGATATAATTTAATATAATTTTTTAATTTTATCAATAAATTTTTTTATTGAAAAAATATTTGTTATATTTAATATTTTGTTTAATTGAACTTGTTCATATTCCGAATTATAATGATTAAAGTTACAATAGCAATATTATTTGATATTATGTTTTGTTTAATTAAAAACAATAATCAATAAAGAAAATAAATATATTTGAAATGTATGTTTTATATTTCATGATTTTATTATCCTAGTTAATTAGTATTGATCATCAGGCTTCAATCATTTTTTCATCAATTATTTTTTCAACTCATGAATTTTAATTTTTAGATTTGAATCACACTTTTAAATTAAAATATCTCCTTAATTTTTAATTTTTAAATTTTTTAAATAATTTAAAATTCTTGGCAGAATTAAATTATACTTTCTTTTTATAAGAATTACTTCAATAAATTATTTAAATTCAAAATTTTATCATTTTATTTAAAAAAAATATGATTAAAATCTTGTACATTTAACCTACAAAAAAATAATTTATACATGATAAATAGACTTTTTGAACTAAATAACTTTTATTTGTAAAACATTTTTTTGATAATTTCAATTTCTTATGAAATATTCCATTGTTTTCTTTTCTTCACAAAAATCATGTATAAAATAAACAAGAGACAATTGCATATTGACACATCTATGCTAAGTATGCTACACTTGACAGATACATAAATATAAGCAAAATTTAGTGAATTAATAATAATTTTCTGCAAATTTCTTCTAAAGCTAAGCCTAACTACAAATAAAAATAATTCAAAATTTTTTCTATCATATTTTAAAATCATCGAAATCAATGAGAAATTTTTCTTTACTTATAATTAAAAAAAATTAAAAAATTCTTTTTAATAGATTAAATAATAATGAATTAATAATAATTATGACAAATATTTTTCCATATTTTCAATAGTTAAATAAATAACATTTAAATCAAAATATATTATATAGGAATTTTTTAAGGAATTATATCTATAGTAATTTTTATATTATACCTGCTAAAAATTCATCTTATATGAATATATATTCTATGTATATACATGTTTATGATTAGTTATTCGTAAAAAAATAATATATAAAAAATATTCGGTTTAACATATACTTAACTTTAACGATCTATAATCTAGATTAATTCTAGATCTAATCTTTATTAATTATAGATAAAATAAAATAAAATAAAATAAAATAAAATAAAATAATAATAGAAATTTATAATAAAATAACTAAAATAATAATAAAATAATAATAGAAATTAACAATTGATTTTGATATCTTCTTCTTTCTATAACTTTTTCTATAACATTTTAAGCAATCTTATTGTTATTATAAATGATTAAAAATTATTTTTTATTAACAATATATTTTATATTTTATTCTTTAAACAAATTTATTATTTCTCTTTAATGTAAATTATTGTTTTTTACTTATTCCATTCCATTGATAATTGTTTTCACGAGAATGCAAGATTCATTAATTTAGATTTATTAATTGATAAATTAAATTATTTAAATTGCTTAATATAACTTAAATTTTTAAATTTATGTTTATATTATTTGTAAAATGAAAATGCGTTTTTTTTTATTTTATAGTGCTTAAAAAATTTTTCATTTTGTGAATATTTATATACAAATTGTAAATATATTATATTTAATATTATATAACGTGATGATATTACATGAATTTATAATAGATAACAAAAATAACAAAATTTATTGATTTATTGTGTATTAAAAGTAATTCAACAATGTAGGCCATAATTGTGATATATTTATAATAACATCTAATTAATAACTCATAAAAGTATTCAGATGCTTCATATTTTTATTTTACTTAATATTAATATTTTGTTGGACCACTTTTAACAATAATTTATGTTAATTGATATACTATAAATAATTGATTTTGTAAAAATATAATCAATATAATTTCATACGTCTATAATTTTTTTTTTTTATGATATTATTTGAAATTTTTACACATTTTAGTTTATAAAGTTCCAATAAATTGATATTTCGACTTTGGAATGAAATATTTAATGTTATATATAATTGTATTGATAATATATTTTTTTTATTTTTCATTCAAGCTGTTTTGAATCATTATTTTATTAAAAATGGAAATCTTGAATGATCTCAATTTATTTATATTATTTTTGAGATTATTCTTAAAAAAATATATATTTATTAAGTATTCTATTAATAAATATTAAATTTATAATAGCAATCATATAATCTTATATTATAATTTATATGTTTTATAATTCAATTGTTCAATATTTATTTTTTATTAATCATATTTTTTTTATATAATCATATAAAAATACAATATATAAAAATTACAAATATATGTTAAAAAGATATATGATATTTATAACCAGAAAATTTTTTCTTACATATGTAAGACATTTTTGTCCTAAGAATCTTTTTATAATCAAAGTGAAAAATGTGTAATCAGATTAATAAATGATATAAATTTTTTACTATCATCATTAATAATTTGGAACAAATTGATTTAGATATAAATTATATATTGCTAATTACAAATATTCTTTTAAAATTAAAATCCAAATGTTTTTCATTTTTTTTTTTTATTATTCTTCAATGTGGAAAATATTTCTTTTCATAAGTGTTTGTTTTAAATATCTTAAAATATATAGCAACAAGAGAGCAAAAAAATGTTTTGATATTACTTCAATTTAAAATCTATTAATAAAATTTACAATTTCTTTGTCAAACATTTTAGTTTATATTTTGAGTTGAAGAAAAAATGTAACAGAATTTTTTCTCATAGAATAATTTTTTTTTTTTTTCAATTAATTTTTTGTTCTTAAACTTAACTTAAACTTTGTTTGCAATAGTTCCTTTAATTTTTAATTTATTTATAATACAATATCATGGATTTATTTTTAATTAAAATATTTGCAATCTTATACGATTTTCTTTATGCAATCATAGTATCATCTTTCATTTATTTTTGTGTTTCTACTTTTCCAATATTTATTTTAAATATTACTACATAATTTTATATATAACTTTATATTTTTATACTATATAAAATATTTTTCTATTATTGAAATGATATCTTAACATCAAATAAATCTTGATATTTTTATTTAGTATCAATGTTTATATTATTTTTTGCTAAATGTATAAAAAAATATGAATTTATTATTATATTATTCAATTATTTTCAAATTTTGTTGATATAATCTTGAGACTTCCTTCTTATCATGAACACTAAATTGTTTTAAACAAATTTAATACATATTTCACTCATTAAAGATTGTATATCTGTTTCAAAAATAAACATAATTTCTATATTGATCGTAATAAATCATAGAGGGCATAAAAGACATTTTATTTTTTTTAAGTTGGTATTTTTAAAACATATAATACGAAGTTCCATGAGATGTTTATATTTTGTTGTGCTTCTATTTAAAATATACTGTGATTTTAAATAAAGATATTAATATTGATATTGATATTTTGTTAATAATTAGTAATCATAATTATGTAATTTATTTTTAGTAATTTGAATTAGTGAACACATAATGCATAAATATTTATATATATATATATTTAATATATTATGTATGTTTAAAATGTAAAATATAATATAAATATAATATATAATATATATATATATATATATATATATATATATATATATATATATATATATATATATATATTTAAAATCAAAATATTATTTTTATAATTTTTTTAATTATGTTTATTTTTAGTCTTTGTTTTTTTGGATATTTTTTATATGTAAATATAATAATACTATAAATCTAGTAATAAATTAATTATATCATAGGTAAAAATATTTCTGTAAATATCATAAAATTTCTACTATAAAATATAATTTGAATTCTCTTACATTAAGAAATATAAAATAGCTATTAAAAGAAGTACTTTTATATGTACACATATATATATATATGTGTGTGTGTGTGTATATGCATAATATATATTTCTTGATATATAATTTTTATTAATATTAAATATAATATTAAATAAATCAGAAATTGAAACATTGTCTATATAAGTATTAGTGATATATTATTAAGTTTATAAATATTAATTGTGGGTGTTACGAAACTATAATATTTAATAGGTTAAGTATTTTTTTTTTTATTAATTATTTTAATATTTTACTAATTATTGTTTAAACAAAAAAGTAATCACATGTATAAAATATGTATAATTAATAATTGATTATTACTTTAAAAATGAAGATGATAAACAAAATTTTAAAAATATATAAAAAATGTTTCGATTTTATTAATTGATATTTTGATTTAAAAGTATGAAATAAGTAAAATTTATAAATATTTTTTATTCCTTTATAATTCTCTTAAAATATTAAAAATTAATTAATTTATATAATATTTATATAATATTAATAGTTATACTATTAATATACTATTAATAGTTTATTTCAATATATTTTGTTTATAATTATTACAAATGCAAATTTTTTCATATCGTTTTATACTAATGTTTTATATTTTAACTTAGAATTCTATTTATCTATTCATTATTATTCCAATAAATATTTAAAAATTTTATATTATATTATTATATATTTTATATTATTTTATATTTTATATCATATATATTATAAGTCAATCTAATTTCTAAAATAATATACTATCATAATATAAATAAATATAAGTTATTATTTTTTTTATTCATTTTACATAAAATTAAATTATTTGTAAAATAACCATTGATATTTAGTCTTATAGTTAAGATACAAAGCATTAACATTATATCTATAATATAAAAGTCACATAAAAATTTTATTTTACATATTATTCTAGAATAAAAATTTCATATTCAACACAAAATGGTTTGTGAAAAGTGTGAAAAGAAATTAGGAAAAGTCATAACTCCAGATCCTTGGAAAAATGGTGCAAGAAATACAGTAGAAAGTGGAGGACGTAAAGTTGGAGAAAATAAAGCACTTTCTGCAGGAAAAGCAAGATTTAATCCTTATACTACTACTTTTGAGACATGCAGAATATGTAGGCAGAAAGTACATCAAGTTGGATCTCATTATTGTCAATCATGTGCATATAAGAAAGCTATATGTGCAATGTGTGGTAAAAAATTAATGAGTACAAAAAATTATAAACAATCTGCTACATAGAAATTCATTTCTTATTATGTTATATCAACTATAGAATTAATTTAATTTAAAAGAATTAATTTCATTTAAGCAAACATATTTTATTAATTCAATAATATTAAATACTAAATAATAATAAATAAGTATATTTTTGTGATTTTAATAAAATGTATATGATGTATAAATATTATAACGAATTTTTTTTTTGTAAAACTAAATTTATTATTTAGAGTTTAACTTTATATTTTAAAAACTTTTTATTAAAATAATTTAATATTTAAAAATAATAATAGTTGGTAAATTATTTTAAAAAAATCAATTGAATTTTATTTTTTAAATATAATTTAAGAAATTATATCTTATATTGTATTTAATAAAATAAAAAATGCTCTAAGAAAAAAAATATCTGACTGATTAAAATGTATTACTTAAATAGATAATGTAATATATTAATATATTATTATAAAATATTAATAATCTTAACTATCATTTAGAAAGTATTCTTTAATAATACAATAATAAAAATTGAATATATTCATTTTAAAAAAATACAAATTATTAAAATTTTTAAATGTAAAATAAATAATATAATTTATTTAAATATAAGATAAAAATGAATACTTATATATATATTTATATATATAAATATATTTTTGAATTGTTTATACAATAGCTTTTTTTTTATTTAAAAATATATATTAGATTTTTATTTAATTTTACTTAAAATGAATATATAAATAAACGAATTAATAATATTAAATATTTTAAAATTATAAATTTTATTTGACATTTTACCCCAGTTTTTTTTAGACAAAATTTGTATATTCTGTATAGGTTAAAATCAACAATATTTGTAATAACCATTAGAAGATGTTATAATATTTTTACAGTAGTAACTTTACTTCAAATGCTTAAGATTTTTTTGTTAAAATAAAATAAAATCAAAAAAATTTTAGAGTTTTGAATTTAATTTTTTATTACTTTCAATTTTATATTGACAAGAATAATGAATATTTTGAGATTGCAGAAATTGTATTTAGAAATATTATGACATCTTGTAATAATTATTACATTTATATTGCTATTTTAATTTTCTTAAATAATACATTATTTATCACTAATTTTATATTTTAATAATAATTTATTATTATAATTCTTTAACTTTATTTATTATAATTAACTTATTATTAATTTATTATTATAATACTTTCAATAATATGTTTACATAAAATTTTAATCTATAGAATATATAAGGTCAAAATTCGATCACATAAAAAATACGTTAGATGTATTTTTATTTACATTACTACAATTAACTATTATTACTATTAGTACTAATTATTAGTACTACTTTCAATAATTAATTGATGATTAAATGTCATTAAATTTTAGTAAACTTTCTATTATTTTCTTTTATTTTATGCTTATTGTTAATTAAATTTATATTGTATAGTATAGTTAATAGTTAAAACATGTCGTTAGATAAATGTTATTTGATTCTGATAAATTTCATTACTTTATAATAATATATTAAATCATAACTATTACTTTTTGTATTTATATTTTTTTTATATTTTTTATATTTTCATAAATCTCAGCGGATATTTATGATACAATAAATCAAATTGATTCAAATTTTTTAATGATTTTTGATAATAAACTAATTTTTTAATCATTTTGATAACCATTTTTTGAAATGAATCATACAATGAATCTAAACAAATTTAAACTTTAAAATTTATTGAATGCTGATCTATATGATCTATATGAATGATCTATTTATTTTCGAAAAGATGAGAACTCTTACTAGAGAAAATAGCTATATTTTTTACTTCAATGGTATTCATTGTCATTAACTAAATAATGATTTCTGTTCTGTAATGAATAGTATATTAAAAAATTTCTCCCTTCTTTTTTAGCTAGTTTTGTTTTTTCTTAATTCTATTAATGTAATTATATATATAATAATTATTGTAATTTTCATAACAGAATATGTTTTTAACATTGCTGAACTCTTTTTATTTTTTTTTATACATATAGTTTGAAATTTTGAAATACATTTAATAAACTTAAAATCAGCAAGTATTTTATTATATTACCAAAACTATCATTTTTGTAATGGTATCAGAATTGTGTGTATATGTATTGAAAGAAATTTTAACTATTAAATTAAAAATTGGATTGGAATGGACATTCACAAAAGTTGAATATATTTAAGTATCAAATTTGAGTTAAAATCTAAAATTCATTATGAATAAAATTTAAAAATTATAACGAAAAATATTTGTTCTGTTTTTATTCTTTCTTACATGAAAAATAACATTATAATAGATAGAAATTAAAAATTATGTATTATATCATAACACATATATATATTTAACCTAAAAAACTATGATTATCAATATAATTATCGATAAATATCGATAATATTATTATATATTTATAAAAATTCACGAAATTGAGAATGTAAATTGATAGTGGAGAAAATTTAAAAATATTTTAAAATAAAACTTTGAATTTTCATTGATTCTTTTTTTATAAGACTGTTTTGAAATATATAGAAGATCTTATGCTTAATTCGATTTCGATATTAACTCATAATTTTTTTTTTTATCTTTTCTTCCAAAATTTCTTCAGAATCGTTTTAGTTTAATAGTGTTTCCGTTACGTATTTCAATGTTTCTTTTTTGCTGATGTCAATTTAGTTTCGAGTAAAAATGAAAAAAAATCATCATGTGTAGGAAGGGCACAATGTGCAAAGGGAAAGTACGTTGGAAGAATAAAACAACTTTATTAAATATTTATAATATTTATAATATATTTTTTGGAATACATAAATAAAGATACAAAACAAAATATATTGTGAAAGATTTGGATATTTTGAAGTACATAGTAAGTTTTGTATATATCTTAATCAAAAACAATTAATTTATTTTGTTTCATAATAAATTAATTTTATAAATTTTTTGAAAACTAGATTGTTTTTGTTTATCGGCTTTTGACTTTTTTTTATGATTAATTAGTGAATTCTTAAATATTCATATTTATTTAACAGATTTTGAAAAATCCATTTTCGCTTTATCGGTGATATTGAAGCCACATTTAAGGAATTGATTTATAACTATTATATATTATTAAAGTTAACTTCACACAATAATATAAAGATATATTGATAATTCGACATGTATCATTAAAATATATTGATAATATAATAAATGATATTGACAATATCATTAAAATATTTATAATAAAAGAAAATAAGTGGATTTTTAATTCTTTTTTATTCAAAATTGATATTAAAAAAAAATCAAAACTTATGAAACAATTAAAATAGCTTGAGTTTGATAAAATTTGATAAATAGTTAATAAAAATAAATAAATAAATAAAAAAGATAAAAATAGAATTATATATTTGATATTTGTTATATTTTTATTATTATTATTATTAAGTCTTAGCTAATTTAATCATTTCAAATAATTATTAGAAAATTTTATAAAAATTATAAAACAAAATTTAAATAGTTTTTATATTTCATCACGTATATGTTTTTTATGTGGAGTTATTTTAAAAATTTTAAACTCATTTTTTAAATATTTACTTTTTATATTATTTGATATTCTGATTGATAAATAAATTCTGAATAAAAATTATTGATCTTTCTAAATATAATATATTCTAAATGTAATAATTAATGAAATTATTTATTTACTATCTAGAAATTAAAATAAGTATTTGAATTGTTGTTTCTTAACTTTAATACAACAATTAATTTATTTCTGAAGAAACAATATTGTGAAATAAGTGTTTACACATTTTTTGAAATTTTTATTTGATATTTTCAATCATTGATTAAATTATATTTTATTTTCTTTTTTCAAAGTTCTTTACAAAAAAAAAGTTAACAGAATAAGATTTGAGAAACTTTTGGTCATAGAAATTCTTCATTGTGATCTTCATGATGAAATTGATTTGAAAATTATATTCGCAATATTTATTTATTTTTTTTTATATAATATTCAAAAAATTTGTTTAGTCGAATTAATAGTCGAATAGCATTGATATATCGCTCATCAAGTATGAACGAAGTCCAATTAATTGTTATTGTATTATTGATAAAATTGTAATATAAAAAAATTAATATTTTTTTATATCAAAATTTTTTTAAAATGAACAATCAATATTACATATTTGAAATAAAAATATAAATTATCAAATCATAAATTATAATTTATATTAAATTAAAAAATAATTCACCAATAAATAAAATCAATTATTCATTGAAAATTCAATTTGACTTTTGAAATATGCTAATAGATCATTATTTTCTGAATATTTTTCCTTAACATTGATAAACAAATTAATTTTTGATAAATTTATATATTAATTAAATATTAATATTAAATAAATACTATTATTGAAAAATAATTATATAATTATAAAATAAACATACATTATATCGGATCAACACATCGTTCATTTCGTTGTACTGATTAGCTAATCACTTGTAATTTAGTAATTAAATTGAAGATAATTTTGAATTATTTCTAAAAAAATATTGATATTTAAAAAGAATCGTTTTTTTATGATAAATAAAATTCTATATATTCATTCTTTGCTATAACTTGTTGCATTCTCTTTGAGAATATGATATACTGTTATACGTTATTATGATACAATATTATAACTAAATGATATTATTATATTATTATTATAACAAATATGCCTTAAATCAATTGATAATTAATCAATTATTTTGTAATGAAAATTAGATACGTTAAATATTGCATTAATAGTACAGTCTTCTTCGATTTATTAACCGTAATGATCGCATATTATGCGGATGACAAATCTTTATGAATATATGTACGAATAGTTCAAAATTTTTTGTTATATGACTATAATATAACTTTGATATAAATTTTGATATTATTAAGTTACAGTCATCGTAATTCTAACGCACTGGACTAATATTCACAACATATTAAAATATTTCATATTTGTTTGTATAGTAAATACATATTACAAATAAAACATGTAATTGTATAAAAATATAATTATATATATGTATGAAATATATTAAAATAATTTAAAAAATATATAAATATATTAAAATTTATTATTAAATTTATTATTATTTTTAAGATATCAAAATATAATATCGGCTTTTGAATTAAATTTCGTATTTCGAAATGGCATGTAAATTTATTATATTTAGATTAATTAAATATAATTAAAAAATTAAATAATTAAAATATGAAATATATTTAATATTTATGTACCTGTGCTTAAAGTTTCAAGATTTTATCTCAAAAAAAATTCCTGATCTAAATTTGACCCATAATTTCTATATCCACATATCCTTATTATATTATTATATTAAATATTTTTAATTTAAATATTTTTAATAATATTTTAAATAGTTTTAAAATAAATATTTATAAAAAAATTTTAATGAGATTAATAGTACAACTATTATACAAGTTAAAAGAATGGTAGAAATTTGAAATAAGATGTAATAATATTATTTAAATATTATGTAATATTAATAAAATAATTTTTAGATATCAATTGATAATAAATGAAAAAAAACTTATAGTTCTTTTAAAATTTAAATTATTAATTAAAATTTAAAATCATATTCCGGAAAAAAAAAAGAATTATTAATATTATAAGAATTATATTGATAATAAAAAATATATTTATCTTGTATTATTATTATTTTTAATATTAAATTAAGTTCTTTCTTTTTCTATTTTAAATAATTTTTTTAAACAATTACGCATAATTAAAAATAATGCAAATAAATATTAGAATAGATAAATAAATAATGTAAATAGATCGAAGTTTTAGAAAATATCATTTTTTAATTAATAAATATTGAATTACATTTCAGAAAAGAAATTTAAGAATTATTTCTTTTATACATATATAATATATTCTTATATCTTTTATATAATAAATATCTTTTGCTTTTTTTTAAATATATATTTATTACTAATTTTTCATAAATATTCAATATTACTATAACTATATTAACATATTAACATATTCAATATTACTATTACTATTAGTATTTATTTAAACTTTTTGTTAATAATTTTTTAATTAATTAATTTGGATTTAAATTTATAATTTTTTCTATGTAAAATATTATTTTTTTAAATTATACAAAAATTATTTATTAAATTTTTTTATATTTGTTATTTTTTTTCATAAAAAGAACATAAGGCCAAAATTGTGAAAATTAAAAGATTTATAATTCAAGATTAAGAATGTATATTTTATTAATTGATCTTTAATATTGAATTCTATGCCATCTCCGATTTGATATTCAGATGATATATATTTTCAAAATTTTTCAAACAATTAATCAATCTTATTGTATTATAAAAATCAATAAATTTTTTTAAATAAAACTCTAATATCTGTTAAGTAAATTTATTTTACAATTAAAAATTATTGAATTATTTATTTTATATTTATTATTTATTTTATATCATTATATAATTAAAAAATATTAGACTATATTATATTACATTTACAATTAAAAAAGGAAATAAAAATTGAACATAGTCAATTCATTTAATATTTTCATATTTAATTATTATTTTCTTCACTGAATTATTATTCAATTAATCATTAGAATTTAAAATTATAATTTAATATAATTCAAATACATATTAGATAAAATCGATGGAAATTGTAAATTAAATTAGAATTAAATTTCTATTTTGTAAGAAAAAATTAAATTAAATTAAAAAACTTTTCATTGAGTAAAAAATTGAGATTATTAAATTGAGAACATTAATATTTTTTTTTTAATAAAAATATATATTTATTTCATCAACTGATATATCTTTTGAAAGATAATATTATAATATTAATTTCTTTAAAGAGATATTAGGGAAAAGATATAAATCAAAATGTAGTTCAAAAGTTATATATATATATATTATATATATTATATATAATATATAATTGACTTAAACTAAATTCCGCTTTCAAAAAATCGTTATTGATTATTGCATTGCAACATTTTATCACCAGATTCAAAGAAAATCATTCGATCATAACGAAATTCCTAAGATTCATAATATCAGATGAAGCAATTTTTGAATAAAAATTTTTTAACAATAAAATATATATAATTCAAGATATATCTTTTGCTCTATAGTAATTAATGAACACATTCTAGTAAGAACATTTACCAAATATGAGGTGGATATGAATATATGATTATCGTCAACGTGTTTTTCAATTAATTTTTAAGAGAACAAAAGTCACCAATTAAAATAATTGAAAAAAATAAAGTAATTGAATAAATATTGAAATAATGGAAAAAACAAAAATCAACAATTGAATAACAAATAGTAACTCATCAACCAGCAATACTCACTTCAGCAAATGCTATTTCCACTAGTTTTCATATTATTAAATTAAAATTAAGTCTTGAAAAAACAATGAGAGTATGAAATCGGAATGCTCCAACATGAACAAAAAATATAGTTTTAGATATAAAAATGAATTATTAAATATATAATATATAATATATAATATATAATATATAATATATAATATATAATATATAATATATAATATATAATATATAATATATAATATATAATATATAATATATAATATATAATATATAATATATAATATATAATATATAATATATAATATATAATATATAATATATAATATATAATATATAATATATAATATATAATATATAATATATAATATATAATATATAATATATAATATATAATATATAATATATAATATATAATATATAATATATAATATATAATATTTATATAATATATAAATTAGTTTTTAAATATAAAAATGAATTTAAAAAATCTCAATGTTTAATAATCCAAACTTGCTGAGTTGAAAATTGTCTTTGATCGATTTTGATCAAAGTTCTAGTTTCAAGAAAATCATTCTTACAATAAAACGGCAGCTTCGAAAACAATCGGAATAACATTTTTTTGTAACTTAATCTCGCCGAATTGTATCGAATTTTGCTTTGAAAAATCAATTTTGATCAGAATCGTCGCTTTTTAATAAGAAAAATCGGCTAACATTTCAAAATTTATGCTAAAATGAAGTCATCCGAATATTTTTCGAAATCACATTTAACCATAATAATAATTTTTTTATATAACCTCAATTTTAATCAAAATCGATTTTTCAATGAGAGATAAGATATATTATTATATATTATTATATAATTCAATGAATTTGTGTTAGAAAACGTTATTGTGATCGTTTTCGAAGCAGCGTTTTTTTGTTGGTTTTTATTGTTTTTATTTTTGTTTTTTATTTTTGTTTTGTTTTTTATTTTTTAAATTGTTAGTTTCCCATATAATCTAAATCTTTAATCATAAATTTAAATTATAAATTATTTGAGATATTGACAAAATAATCATACAAATTGACATTGTCGAGGACAGATTATTGGAATAAAGCTGTATAAGAATATAAAAAAATTATTTTTTTCATTTGTTATTATTAAAATATAATGTAAAATATAAAATTATTAAAAAATGACAGCTGAAAAATTTATTATATTACTTATATACATATAGAAAGCAATTTGATTTTATTTTATATTTGATTCAATGCATTGATAACTATAGTTCGATATGTAATAATAAGGCGAAGTTATAAAGATTCGAAATTTTCATACACTATTTCATCATAATTATTACGTAAAATAATTTCAAAAACATGTAGAGTTATATGTAACAAATAAATATTAAATTTTAATTTATTTGCTTTTATTATAGCTTCAATCTATTTTCATTAGTTTATGTAACAGAAATCATTTCTTTTCGGGTAAGATTTTTTTTATGTTAAAAATTTCATTAATAAAAAAACTTGTATGATGTATTTATATTGTTTTTATGACATGAGCAAGAAAGATATTGAAACTCATTCTCTTTGCAGATTGAATGATTTATTCGTGATTTTCTTCTATAAGAATCTTCTATAAAAATAGAAGACAATAATAGAAAAGATAAACATCTTATTCGATATATACTTTGACACATAAAAATTCTATGCAAACAAAATTGTAAGAATATTGTTAATTAGAGAAATTGCAAAATTTTTTGAAAATAAACAATTTTAATTTTGAGTACTTTTTGATAAACTTATAATGGATATTAATAGAATATTATTATTGAATTCAAGTTTGCTTCTTAAAAAAAGAAATGAACTGATTTTAATTATTGCTAAGCATTAGCTTAATAATCTTATTACGAAAAGTTATCTTATCTTTATCTTAATTTTTTTCTTTTAATTTCTCATTATTCTCAAAATTGTGAGAATTGATAATACTGTAACAAAAAAAAAAAAAAAAATTACCATTTACGTTGAAAATTCCATAATTATTCTAAATATAATAGATATAGTTTTTTTTTATCAAATTAATTTAAAATAAAATTTATTTTTATCAAATTAAAAACTCTTAAACTAATAATGGAAGTAGAATATAACTTGTCAAGGAATTATCTATTTGGAATAAAGCTATTAATATTTTCTTATTTTTTATATTTTATATAGATAATATAAATAACATTGGATCGATGCTGTCTGTTGATTCTGTTAACAAGTATAACAACTAGTAAAGTTACTAAAAATATAAAAAAAAGATTTTTGATGTGCATATCTTGACATATTTAATTAAAAGTTTATTTTTATATCATTTAAAAATTAAAATTAATACAATAATATTATATTAATGCTTAATTATCCAATTAAATATATTAATTTTATTATAATTAATTTTTAATGGTTTACATTAGTTATAATCTTTGCTATAACTTCGCATACTCATTATTCTATAACTTCATTCAGATATTTCTATAATAGTTCATCTAAAATAATAAATAATATTTAGAAATATTAGTGACATTTTTCATAATATTTAAAAGTATCTATTTTTTTTTCAATTTCTATTAATTTTAGCAATTTATATGAAATTATTGCTAGCAAGTTTTTATTTCTTTTTTGCTTTCACTTTCTTTAAATTTCTCTTTAAGTCTAAAAATTTAATCAATTCATATACGCAAAAAGTTACTTTAATCTACATGGTGTAGAGATTTGATTATTTTAGTTTTAATTCCATCTATTTTTAATCTTAATGATATTTTCATTTCAATGATTCAACATTTCATGATATATATTTTCAATATCATTTTCAACACTAAATTATGCAAATGCAAATTTTACTAAATAAAATCTACATTTATTAATTACTATTTTTCTTTTGCAGAGCCAATTTACATATATAAATATAAATTTGTAATATATACTAATGTTATTAAATAATTAGTTACCATTTTTCAAAAAAATTATTTAAAAAATTTAGTATAAAATATTATATATCATTATGTAATAAATTTTATTGTAAAATTTTTTAATGAAACTTTTGCTTTTTTCACATTTAATTTAATTTCAAATAAATCTTTGTAATCTTTTTAATCAATTGTAATTTTTTTTTAATCATATTTCCTTGTATTTTAATCTTATTATCTTATATATTTTATTAATAATTAGAGTTTATATTAATTTGTAATTAATTAATATCTTCCATTAAATAACATTATATATCATATATCATATAAAATACTACGATACCATATCATATCAAAAAAACAAAATACATAAAAATATTTTTAGTAGAAAACAATATTTTTATAATTTATATTTTTAATCATTCTTTAACGGAAATACATTGATTAAAGTAAAAAAAAGTTATAAGAATGGATAAAACAAATGCAAATTAAAAAAAATAAATTATTTGAAATTAAAATTATCAAATGATATTCAAAATAATATTTTTGAAAATTATTCATCCTCAATTCTTTTAAAAGAAAATAATAAATCTAAATAAATAAATAAATAAATAATAATAATAATAATAAAATAAATGTAATAAAATAATAAATCTATTTTATATGAAAAATCATACAAATCAATATATTACAAAATATCAAAATTTATAAAAGAAGTTACAGAAAATTATGCTTGATTTGACTTAATTAAATTTAATCTAATTAAATTAATTATATTAAAAATACATTTGAAAAAATAAAATATGTATTTTTTTTTTCTATTAATTATTTCATTTTCTTAAATTATTGCAAAGATGAAAAATTGGCTAGACAAAGAATTGCAAATTTGATTTATTTTTGATAAATTTTTAAGTAAAATATTATATTACTCGTCTAAGACCAGTGAAGAAATGTATATTTTTATTATCTCTAAGACATTCTCTAATTATATTTTTATTTTTATATGATATAATATGTTAAAATCATTCTTATATTTTATTTTTTTAATTCATATTTAAGAATTATATAAAATTTTCTTCATATTTATTCATAGTGTAAGGACAAAGCTTGTAAAGCGGTCGAATAATCTGGCTTTTATTTTCAATAATTCGAGTATCTTCAATAATCTGACAATAATTTATAAATGGGCATGGTTTTTCTAATGCTTTCTTAGATCTTTAATTTAAACAAAGATACCACAACAATCACATCACAAGCCACACTTGCACACCATTCGATGGACTATCATGGAAACAAACGGAAAGATCCTGATCTCTACACATTGCGATGCGACTTCGCAAGGGCTTATTCTTCGAAACCATTTGCCAACACAATCATTGGTCCAACTCCCTTTCAGTGTGTATTTTTTCTAAAAGGCAAAGATTGGAGGAAAAACCAAGGCTCGCGACAGTCTTCAATTGAGTTGATATAGAAATAGAAACGGGCAGATAGAATTCGATGACGTTACATACATTAAAATACAATTAGAATCATTAGTTAGTCGCAAAGAGTTAAAATATCATCATTTGTTCATTCGGAGCTCAAAATCTAAACGAATATACAGTCTTACGATAGTAGCTGATCATTCAAGCAATAGTATCAGTTCAGACATTCCATTTGTGCAATATCTAAAATCGTTTATTTTTAGATTTTAATATATAGTATGCATATGTATAAAAGTTTACTTTGCTTTATAAATATATATATTTATATATATATTTCAAAATTAAAATATAATACTTGAAAATATTAGTTTCTTCGAATTGAAGTTTACTATTAGTAAATATTAAAAGACTATAAGTATTATAAAAACTGAATTCGAAAAAATTAATAATCACATGATCAGCATCAATAATTTATAAAATACATCAAGAAACGCATTTTATGTTCGACTGAAAAAAGTAACAATAAAGATATAATAAAACTTTCAAGAGTTTAAAAGATATTGCAGCGAATCCGAAATATAATCAAGAATAGAAAGTAAAGTTTATGTAATTATTTTTTTAAATATAATTTTAAATGATTTTTAATAATTTAATTTGATTAGTTATTTAAACAAATACTCTAAAAGATTATATATTCATGTATTTCATTATTAAAATATTTTATAAGTTTAATATTAACAAGAAATATATATTGAATTTGTATTTACTTTTATTTAATTCTTATTATAATTTAATTGAATTTTTTATAATTTTATATAAAATATTTCATTATAAGAAAAAAAATTTATATTGCCAAAATAAAAAATGGTAAGATTAGAGTTCAAGAAAATAAAAGAACTACAATTGGAGAAGATTTGTCTGAAATGAAATTAAATGCAAAAGGAGAACAAGAATTTCAACAAAAAATGCTAGAATACATAAATTCTATGGTTTATGATATAATAATATATATTTCATATTAAATTTTTTAAATTATTTCATATTAAATTTTTGAAAAATTTTAATTAATTTATTTAATAATATCATTATTTATTATGTAAATTATAAATTGTAAATTAAATTTTTACAAAAAAGAAATAGAAATTAACAAACATGAATTTTGTCCAGAATTATAGAATTTGTAGTTACACGATTCAGTTTTAAAATTGGTATTGAAAATATTTATCATGAAGTACTAAAGATGGAAATACCATTAGAATGAAAAAGAAATGCAATTGAAACTAGTCAATAAACTTATCAAATCTTCATAGAATTAAAAGAGAGACAAATCATTCTTTATATATATTTAACAAGTTTATTAAATTTTTAGAAAGAAATAAAATTGAAAATAAATTTCCTTCACTATTTACAAAAAATTTAATTCTTGTCGTAAAATCATTATTAATAAAAATTATTATTAATAAAAATGGTTGAAGTTGGCAATAAGATAATGAATGAAGATTAGTAGATATTTTAAAATGTTATAAAAAAATATTATTAATATTTTGCAATTATATTTCAAATAGATCCATGACATCTTAATCTATTTGATAGAAATTCTTTGGAGAATAGAATTATTTGGAGCATTGCGAAAAGCTGTTTTTTTAATTATTACTCAAAATGAATTTTTAAAAAATTTTTTATGCAATATATGCATATAATGGCTTTAATTATTATGTAAAAACAAAAATATATTTTATATATAATATAACATAATATAATTATGATATAATATAATATAATTATAATATAACGTAATATAACATAATATAATATAATATAATATAATATAATTATATAATATAATTATATAATATAATATAACGTAAGATAACATAATATAATTATAATATAATATAATATTAATTATAATATAATGTAATATAACATAACAATATTCTATAATATAATTATAATATAATGTAATATAATATTAATAAATTTTTTTATGCATATTTTGGTATAGTTTCATAAAATTATAAATAATATATTTTAATACTTTTGCAAATATAATAAAATGAATATATAGGTATATATTCATATGAATATATAATAGGTTTCACAATATAATTATTGTTATCAATCTGAATTGATTGAGCATTGTCCAAAAGAAACATTATTTCTACAATCTATTGATCAAGATACAAGCAAACAAAACGTTATTAATATTGATAATAATCTATATTGATAAAATATATTTCATATAAAACATTAGTGATAAGATTTTTTAAATGAATGGAATAAATCATTCATTTGATTTATGTATAATTATAATCATTGATTTTGATCATATAAATTGTGTAGCTAATATTGCTTTATATTTTGCAAAATATTCTCTAATTTTAATTTACAGTTATTTAAAAAATACAGAAAGAGTATATTGAAACAAAATTACGATCAATAACGACATAACAAGTATAAACTAAATATAATTGATCATATAAAGTCAATACATCTGTTTCACATAATTCAACAATAAATATTAAATAAATATTATTATAATATTACTTAATTTAAATTAATCTCAAAATAATTTGAAAATATAATGTTATTAATTAATTAATAATAGTTATTAATACGTTAACATATCCATTGTGAACATCAAATATAATATGTAAGCATTACATATATGTTTGTATATATTTATATTTATATTTGTATTATATATATCATATCTTATATATTATATATATGTTATATAATATATGTAAAAATAATATAAAATATGCTATCTGCAATATATAATTAATATAAATTAATATGATTAATTTTTATTAATAATTATATTAATTATTAATTATATTAAAATAATTATATTAGTTATTAATAAAAATTTTGTAATATTTCAGCTCAAGTCCTTATTGGAATGTCAGAAAATATTAATCCATTAATCCGTGTTGATTTCTTACTAATTTCATGTTAATGATATTTATTTTTAAAAATTAGCGTTAAAAATATTTCAAAATACTAAAAAAAGAATAATTATGTAAAAAAATAATTTCATTTTTTAGTTAATTTTTAAATAAATATTATTTAATAATTTTTATTTTTTAAGAATTTAATTTATGTAATTTTAATAATTATAATTAATTTTCTTTTTTTGTATTTTATATTTTTGATTATTAAAAAACGAGCGTATATAATGATTGTAATTTTTTCTTTATATTTTATTTTTTATTGAAGAAGAAAGAGATTGTAAAAAAAAACTATTAATATCAAACTACTTTTAGGGAAAAATAAAAATTTATCAAATATTAATTTATTAAATTTGAATATATTTAAATTTCATTAAAAATTTATTAAAAATTTAAATGAAATAATTTCATTAATATAAAATAAATTTCATAAATAAAAAATAATTTCATAATTTCATAATTTCTACTTTTTTATATAAGACAGAAAATAATAAGCATCAATAATTTTGATATATTTCATATATTTGAATTTTTTTAACATAACAAATTTTTATGGATTTTAGAATATATTCTTATGAATAAGACTTGTATAATTTATGTATAATAATTTTAATAAAAATTACAATATTTTTTTCTCTTCTTTTTTTTTTTATTAAATTGAAGAATTTTTTTTATTATATTGAATTATTATATTTTTTTTATTATATATATAAGAAAAAGAAATAAAAAAAATACAATATATGTACCTAATATATATAAATAAGAGTAAAATATAAGTTTATATAAATAATAAAATTTATTTTATTATCTATCTAAATTGAAATTTCAATTATTCTTTAATAATATTTATTTTATATATATTTGATATTTAAAAATTTGAAATATATAAATAAAATATATAAATAATTTTTATCATTAATGATTTTATTTAAAATAAGATAAAATGTAAATTAATTGATATGTTTATTTGATAATTATTATATTTATTAATATTTAATTCATAATTATACGTTAACATTGAATATATTTATTCTTAACATTCTGAAAAATAAAAAGTATGATAGCATTATTTTTAATACAAGATATATAAAGAAATAGACTAAATAAATGTTCGTGTATTTTAAATGGATTTTAAAAAAGAAATAGACTTTATTATAATCCTAAACTGTAAGTTTCTATTAAATAATAATTAATGTTAATAAAAAATAAATAAAAAAATTGTTTTAAATTATAAATTTTAAATAATTTTAAATTAAATTTTACGTAAATGTTAAAATTCTAAAAGAAATTCTAAATTTCTAAAAGATATATAAATCTAAGATATAAAATATCTAAAAGATATAAAAGATACATTAATAATAATTACATATATATATATATATATATATATATATATGCCAACATATGATGATTCATATATTTTAAATTAATAACATCTTATATCATAAAATCAAATATCTAATATATATAAAAATGGATTCAGTATAATAATGTGTATAATTTTTGAAGTATTTCTAATAAAAATGTAAAAAAAAAAAAAATTTCAAATAAAAGTTAATTTATTCAGCTACAAATTGCAATATTTATTGGGTTGGCAACTAAGTAATTGCGGATTTTTTTTAGAAAATCAAAGACAATTTCTTCATGGAACTAAATAACTTTATTCTGTAATATGTTGCCCATTTTGATCAATGACCTTTTGCCATCTTTCAGGCAACATCATAATCCCATGTTCATAAAACTTCTGGTTTTTATTAGCAAAAAACTGAATCAGGTACGATTTGATATCATCATCATTATTGAAATTTTTACCATTCAAGGAGTTTTGTAAAGATCGAAACAAAAAATAATCAGATGGTGCAAGGTCAGGACTATATGGTGGATGTGGCAAAACATCCTAACCAAGCTCCAATAATTTTTGCCGAGTGACCAAAGATGTGTGTGGACTTGCATTGTCATGATGGAATACAACACCTTTTTGATTTGTCAATTCGGGCCGCTTTTCTTCAACTGCATTGTTTAATTTCGTTAGTTGTTCAATGTAAACAACAGAATTGATCGTTCTGTTGGGTGATAAAAATTCAAAATAGACAATTCCTTTCTAATCCCACCAAATTGATAACAAAACCTTCTTTTGATGAATACCAGCTTTTGATGTTGTTTGAGCTAGTTCACGTGGCCTGCTCCACGATCTTTTCCGCTTGATATTGTTATAAAATAAACAACCCATTTGATAAACAACCCATTTTTCATCGCCAGTTATCAGTCGTTTTAAAAATGGATCATTTTCATTACATTTCTTTAGCAAATCGCAGCTGTTAATGCATTGCGTTAAATGCATTAACATGCTTTTCTTTCAGTTCGTGAGGAACCCATGTATCGAGTTTTTGAACATAGCCAAGTTGTTTTAAGTGGTTTTCAATGCATGTATGTGATACATGAAGTTTCTCTGCAATCTCACGAGTTGTACTGTGACGATCCGAATCCGACGATCTGATTATTGCTTTGATTCAACTTCAATTGGATGACTAGAGCGTTTTTCGTCTTTGAGTGAAAAATCACCAGAACGAAATTTGTCAAACCAATTTTGACACTGCCGTTCTTTTAAGGCTTCGTTCTTTTAAGGTTGCCATAAACAGCATATAACTTTTTGTGAGCTTGCGATGCGTTTTTCCCTTTGCGAAAATAAAAAAGCAAAATATGACGATAATGTTCCTTTTGATTTTTCATTTTTCAACGAACGCCAAACGAAAACTACGCAACCGATCAAAAAACTTTTTTTATTGATTGATAGCTGAATTGCCAACTATCAAATAACAAAATATGTTTTACATTTGGACTACGCCAGCAAACCTAAAAATTCAACTGAAGCCATCTATGAGTGAAATCCGCAATTATTTAGTTGCCAACCCAATATTATCGTCAAAAAATCTTCTTTCTCTAAAAAACCAAGATTACATTTACTTTTTTAAATAAATATATTTTTGATTTTTATATAATTAATGTCAAGACGTTATTCTATAACATTATTACTTTTAGATGACTTTGCTAAAATTAAATTAAATTCACAGGAATATTAATTGTGAAATTTGATTTAGATGTTTAAATTAAATGTTTACAAAATTTGTACATTTAAATATTTTTTGTTTCATAAGAAAAATAATTGTTTCAATTTGTTTACATATTTGTGAAATTATATATTGGATATTTTATGTTATAGTAAATGCTCAAATTATGTCATTTTTTACAACATAAAATTTCATTTTTTTAAAATAAATTTTAAAAAATTGAGATATAAACAATCTTCATATATCTATTTCTCTATTTTATATGTTAGATTTTTTGAATTTATAGATTTCATAATGGATTATAGATATTTTTATAAAAAAAGTTTATAAAAAATGAAAAAATTAATCGACTCTTATTTGCAATACGCTAATATATTAAAAATACATCAGGTTTGACTGAATTTGCATTTCTTTTAGATTTTTAATATTTGAACCAAGTACATTGGAAACAGATTTAGTTTTTCAATGTTATATAAAAAACATACTGTGAAATTTCAAATCAATAAACACTTTTATTACTTGCTTCGTTTATTAATTTATCGAAAGAAAATAAAATATTAATAATCTTCTATCTTTTATAATATGAATTTTATAAATACTTATTAATAGAATTCTTATATATTATATGTATAGAGATGTATATCCCAGATGTAGAGATATGTAGAGTATCTCAAAAATATAGGAATTCGTAAGATGTTTTTGGATAATCTAAGAATTTGTCCACGCGCTTTGTGACTAACAAATTTTTATTAATTCGTTAACAAAATTGTAACAAAAATTTTTGTAAAAGAAAATGTTGAAATTATCTCAGGAATTCAGTTTATATTCTCATATTTTTGGACTCATATGTTTTATGTCATTGATATTTTATATATCTGAAGTTTTAAAAATTTGATTTTATATCATATTATATGATAAACATGAAATCTTTTTTATATTACTATAGCAAAAAATATTGTTAAATAATGTTTCATAATGTATTAAATAATATTTATGTCAATATGATATATCAAAAAGACTTTACACATTTTATTTATATTATTAACTTCTTCTATCTGGTAGATATGCATATTACATATACGAAAAAATCAAGAATCCGATACGACAGTAAAGGAAATTTGCAAATTGCCATTTTTGATACTTCGGACAACATTTATATTTATTTGTTCATCTTATATAATTTGGATAAGTCCTATTCTCTTTCTTTTATGCAACGAATTAGTAGATATGATTTTTATAGATAATAGAAAAAAAAATATATATGATATAACATTTCAAATTATTTAAGTAATAACCAAATTTCGTTAATTAAATTCATTATTTGTCTAAATTGTTGCATTTGTTTCTGAGCTCCGCACAATATCAATCTTATTTTATACCTATACATGTAAAGAAATACAAATACAAAAAACTTCTTTATTCGCAACATCATTCAAAAACTTTTTGAATTTTATTATGTTATGTCTCCATTCATATTACTTGATAGAAAATATATATATACATGGATATATACAAAAATTTAGAAATTTTTAAACGATTTTCTGAAATAATATTATGAATTAATGAAAAAAATTAAAAACTGATATCCAGATCATATTGAAAAATAATTTGAAAAATCATTTAAAGTAGTTTGACCATAATTCTCGTGTTTAAAACGTACAATTTTGATTAAAATCGATTATTCAGAGAAGAATTCAACGTAATTTGACAAATTTGTGTTAGAAAACGTTTCTCTGATCGTTTTCAAAGTAGTCTTGTTTGTGTTTGAAAACAGTAACAATCTTAAAATGAATGAATGAATTAATAAATGTTTAAAAAAAAAAAGAAAATGCAATATAGAACTAACAACTTGAAAAATAATTTGATAACTTAGAAGGAAAAGAGATCAAAAAGCTGAAAAAACAAATATATATAATAATAGGTAATATGTAGTAAAATTATTATGTGAAATGCAATAATATAAATTATTAAATTATTTAAAACTATATTATACACATAAATTACTGATATTACTACTTTGATTAATCGAGATCTTATTCGTAATTTAATATATAAGTCACAAGAATTTTTTTATATTATCTTGTAAAAATTCAATTATTACGAAAGATTTGATTTTACTTGTTACTAATGAAAACTTATATAAAGCAATATATTAAAATTATATATGGAATAATTTATTTTTGGATAAAAAATTTTTTTCAGTATGTGAAATCAATTTTCATTTTTTCATGTTTCATATATAATTTCTTTCAAAAATATATTTTTTATTAACTACAATAATAGAGCATTAAATATTTTATAATTTAAAATTTTGTTCATCTTGAATCATTATGAAATGAAATTATATAAAGAAAAAAAAAATAATATTGAAATATATATAGTATATATTGTATGTTTTTATGAAGATGAAAATTAAAAAAAAAATAAAGATTTTTGATAAAATAAATGATTTATATTTTTATGAAAAACGATCGTATATATTATATTGTCTGGTAATTAGTATTTTCCGTTCGATAAATAAAATCATGATACCATATATTTATTAATTAATTTATTAGAATTGAATATATATCAAAATTACGTTAAAATAATTTGGTTGATAGATGTAGTACATAATTTAATAACAATAACAATGTGATTAATATATTGTAAATATATATATATATATATTTAATACTTTATATTTAATATTTTAAATCGAATGCTATTATAAGAGCTAAAATATATTTAGATTATTTAATTTAAATATCATTTTCTGCCATCACGTTTATTTATTTTCTAATAGAAATTCTGTGAACGTATTTTTTTTTAATAATATTCATTTATATTAATAATATATTTAAAAATACAATATAAAATATAAAATATAAACAAATTTAATGCATATTTTCAAAACATTGTTATGAATATATAAATAAATAATATAAATAATAATCTTAATGATTACAATCTATATGAAAGTTTAAGAAAATTTGAAATTGAAAAAAATAAGAAAAAAAAATATCAATCATTTGAAATAAATAAATATTTTAAAAAATGTTCAATGAAGTGTTTTTTAATTGTAAATTATAAAATTTAGAATGTTTATATAATAGAATTTTAGAACATAAATAAATATAAATTTCACGTACAGTTTCAATATATATTAGGTTTCATATTATTTTCATTTTATTATTTTGAACATTATTCTTTTTAAAATTATACGATATAATAAAGAATTATAATAATAATAGAAATATTTCATAATTACGATTGAATGGTTTAATAAACATTCATAATAATAATCTGTTTTGAATATATTTTTTTTTTCATAATCAGATTTAATTCTCTATATTACTAATTAAAAATATTATTATTTATATCTTATGAGCGTTTGAGAAAACTATTCTCCGACTTAGGTAAAGCTATATTAAGTGAAATTCGTATATATTGCAAAATATAGAACTTTTAATGGATCTCGGGATTTCTGTTGTAAAAACAAATAAAATGTGATGCAGTATTTAAAGAACCTAATGGAAAAAGAAAATTGTCAATCGAAGCATATGTAAACTTATTATGGGTTTAACTGCTCAAGTTTTTTTCTATAGAAGATAAAATCGAGATAAAGATCCAAGATAATATTATAGATTTGTTCAATTCCCATTAATAAATGTCACAATTTTTAATAAAATGATTATATTTCATTAAAATCTACTATATTGTGTTTTGTTATGAAAATCGTGAAAGAAATTTTGATACTAGTGTTAAATGTCATATAACTTTTCATAAAATCATAAAATTAAAAATTATAAACTATATATTATTGGAAGTTTTTATTAATTATTATTAGTTAATTAGATGAATTTTAACATCAATGATTTTTATGTTATAATAAATATTTCAATATTTTTTCTTTTTATAAGGAAAAAATTTATCCGATGCCTATCAGCATACATCAACATATATAGCAGCCCTAAGATGTTATGCAGAAACATAGCCCTTAACTTCAAAGCTATTCAATTTTATTGTCTTTAAATGTAAGTAATGAAACAAAATAAGAAATTTGATTATTAGTTATAGAAACTTTTGATCCTTTAATACGTATCTAAATTCTTTTACATGTAAAAATATAATGGCAGTAAAATGCAAAGCTTGGACTAAACATCCATCAAGTTAAAATATTATATATAAAATTATATATATATATATATAATTATATATAATTATATATCATATATATAATAATATAATAATTTTATATATATAATAATATTATTATATATATAAAATTTATTTTTCTCCTTTTGTTACAAAATTAAAATAGACAGAATCTAACATCTCTTTTTGTTCTTCTTTTAAAAAACATTACATAAGATACAAAGAGCAATATTTATTTATAATTAAAAATATTATTCACAACATCAAAAAATAATTTAAAAAATTATAGGAAAAACAAAGCAAAAAAATGCAAACCAAATATAGCACATTTTTCAGTAAGTATATATTGTGTACATTTTTGTGTACGTTTTTCTTGTATTTGTGCATTTGCCAGAGATACAAAATTATTAGAAGAATTACTTGTTATTAGTAGAATTACTTGTTAATTTATTATATTATTATATATATATTTATTATAGTATTAATTTAGATCAAAATAATTTAAGCATATCAAATAAAACATTAATATTAACAATATTATGTAACAGGATAAACAAGATAAAATAAAATGCATTGGTAAGAAAATTGATATTAATTTTTTATGAAATATTCATTTTACAATAAAATTTTATATCTAGATGGTCTAACTATGGATGATACAAATACACAGCGTTTTGATACTTTAACAGTTGAAAGTTTAGGTAAAAATAGATTAGATTTGGATTCAACGATTCAATTTAGAATCTAAAATTTTATCACATAATTTCGTTGAAAATATTGAAATATGATCGTATCTTATTAGAGAATAATATGATATTTATCTATATTTTTATATATTTAACATATTTCAATGATAAACAATGATAGAGATTGGCATTGTGATAGAAGTTTGAAAATTATATAATAAATATACAATATGTAATTGAATAAATAAGTCATAAAAAAAAATTGAAGATAAAATTGAATAAATTTATGATTGAAAATAAAAATAAATCTAATGATGTTTTCATAAACAGTATTTCTATGTATTTAGAAACATTCGTACAACAATAACAATCTCTAAATGTTAATGAATGTTAAAAAAAAAATGTAACATAGAACTAGCAATTTGAAAAATAATATGATAGCTCAGAAGGAAAAGAAATGAAAAGCCTGAAAAAATTGATATATATAAATTATTTTATATTATTATTATTATATTATATTATTATATTAAAATAAATATATATAGTAATATATAATAAAATTGTCATATTTTACATGAAATGCAATAATTTAAATTATTGGATTATCTAAAATTATATTACAATATAAACTATTGACATTTCTATTATTAGTAAGTGACTACGCATCAAAATCCACCTAAAGTTAAAAAATTAAAAGCGAAAAAATACCAAATAAAAAATTAAATAAATTAAGAGCACATAAATAAAATACGAAATAATATTTATATTAATTATTAATTTTAATGTTTAATTATGAAAAATATAAATAATTAATAATTGAAATAAATTGTAATTAATGTAATTAATGTTAAATAAAATATAAAACAAAGAAAAAAGAAAAAAAGAAAAAATAAGAAATAAAAATGTCAAAAATCTTAAAAGAAAAAATTAATTCGGAATGAAATGATTATTTATATTAGTATACAATTATTTTTATTATGATCTTTTATAATAATTAATTGCTCACAATAAATTTCACATCGTCAAACAATAAGGCTTAAGTTTAACTTAATTTATACCTTAATATTATTTACATATCCATCTTAATATACACTTTAATAGTAAACTTTAAATCTATAACAAAAATACTCTTGCTTAACTTGAAGCGAAAAAAAGAAATTATAATTTAAATTTAAATTTATATCAGGAATTGTAATATCTAGTAAAAAAAACATAATCGACACATGATCGATAAAAATGAAGAAGAAATTTAAAAAAAAAACCTCCTAAAAAAATCTTATGAAAAAAACCTCCTATAAACTTTCTATAAATCATTGCCATCCTCATATATCACGATTTATATTGCTGGATTTAGAATCAGCAGACAGATTTTTGCCAGTCGAGGTTTAACAGAAAAACTATTTGTCCCAACGACATACAAAGGAACATAGAATTTTAGATTCTAATCTATCGGAGCTGAATTACAAAAACAAATTCAATCGCAAAATCTAACTCTCGAGTACTCGAAAGTACTAATCGACTAAAGCGCGGACTAATCACTGGAAGTAAAGTATTCGTCCAATGATTCTTGCCATCGTTGCGTGACAATATGTGATTGACAGTGAAGAAAGTAAGAAAAGCTAAGAAAAACTATCGTAAAATTAATCATAGAGATAAGTACAAAAAAAAATAAGAAATAACGCTTTGAATAACTATAAAAATAGAAATTAGAGATGAAAGTGGAAAATAATGAAAACCAAAACTATAGTAAAAGTATCAAGATATTTAAATCTATTTTAAAGTTAAAAAAATTGAAATTTTTTATTTTTCGTCTTAAGTTAAATAGTAATTTTTGTTCGCATTAAACTTAATCTATATATCTATCTTATAATTTAATTTATCTTTTATTCGAAATGAAATAATAATTTAAATTATTTTTACAATAATGTTATTTATAAAAGATTTTTATAAACATTTATGGCTCGATGAAATTTAAATTTAGCTTAATATCTAGATCTCAAAAAGTCTTATGAATCTAAATCTACGATTCGAGTTAAAAATTATAATTCGAGTAAAAATTATACTTACATCTTACTTCACAAAGTAATTCGCACAAAAGTTAAATAAAAATCTTACTTAAATATTAAGGAATAAATATAAGAGAAAAAATAAAAAAATCAATTCGAGTCACTTTCATTACAGCTTATATCAATCAACTTATTTGATTCATCAAACGGATGATATTCACGTTAACTAGCAGAAGGGTTACGACACCGGCATTATACTCGAATACATAATGTCTATAGGAAGGGGTTAGAAGTCATTAGAAGACTACCGGAGCCGGATTATCAAAACGTCGTCCATACGATATGCAGGAAGGAACTGAAAAATCATCCTAGAATCACCGAGGTCGATTTACAGAAAATCGCATTCAATGTAGAAAACCTAATCTCTAAAGATACCAATCGATAAGAGCGCGGATCTTCAACTGGCCATCAGAAGCAGAGCACTAGCCCGATGAATTCTTGCAATTATCGCGTGACGATTAATGAATAATAAATTATTCGAATTAGATTTGGAAAATAATTAGAGGATGTGTTTTTGTACGAAATGCATTCGCAATAAATTTAATCTATGCATCTTATAATCTTAATTTAACTTAAAACCAAGACGCACGTCATTCTACAATGATCCAGCGATTATTCCACGATACTGCCGATGAGAGTTTAATAAAGTGATACAGTTTAGTCTAGATGATTAAATCCAAAGGAAACACAATTTTCTGGATTGGACTGCAGATATTATATAGTTCTTAACTTCGTATCGATTTTTTAAAATTTATTTTTGAAAAATTTTCGAAGGAAATTTTCTAAGGAAAAGAAAAATTTCGGAATGAAATGGTTATTTAAATATTTTACAATAGCAATTTATTGTTTGCAATTAATCCCATGTTATGACAACAATGAGACTTAATTTATATCTTAATATTATTTTGATCTATCTTAATTTATTATAATTAATAATAATGTAAATCTTAAATTTATAACACGTAACAAAAATACTCTCATTTCACTTAAAGCGAAAAAAAATTATATAATTAATTTATATCAAGAATTGCAATGCTTAGTAAGAGAGAGTTCAAAATATTATACAAATTTTATATCCAGTGTAATAATTGAGAAAAATAATTAATCATGCAAAGTTTAGATTGGTGCATATACGCGAAATTCTTGGCTTGCCATTGATTTCCTCATAATAAATGATGAAATAGTATAAGTTTCAAAATATTTTAGAAATTTTTAATGAAATATTTTTTTTTGCATGGATAAAATTTTAAAAAAAGAATTGGAAATC
Source organism: Apis mellifera (assembly GCF_003254395.2). Classification (NCBI taxonomy): domain Eukaryota; kingdom Metazoa; phylum Arthropoda; class Insecta; order Hymenoptera; family Apidae; genus Apis; species Apis mellifera. Next base: position 2,303,125 of record NC_037639.1, read on the forward strand.
GATTACCGGATTTCACCAGCAAGGAGGTAACTGTATCCTCATTTAACTATAAATTAAAAAATAAATCAAAAAATAAATGTAGAATAGATGAAAGAATAAATAAATGAGTATAAGTTAAAGAATAAATCAAGAAATAAATTTAGAAATAAATAGATGAAAGAATAAATGAATAAATAAACAAAAAATATATTAAAATAATAAACTATAACTTTAAAAAAAATAAATAAATAGATAAAAGAATAAGTGAATAAATAAATGAGCAAAAATTATATATTAAGAAATATGTTATAAAATAAATGTTTAAATAAACGAATATGCGGATGATTAAATAAATGAAACAATAAATAAATATTAATTAAAAAATAAAATAATACACTATAGCAATGTTAAATAAATTTTATTTCATTATTCATAATAAATAATTAAAAAATGTTCTCGATATTACAAAAATTTGATTAAAATATCATCGATATTCTCGACACGTAAGTTCATTGAGAAATGACTGTTCTCTCGCATTATATATAAAAGAAATCGCTAAAAGAATCGCTGCTACTGTCACGAAGTTGGATAAAAACGTATATTTTCTACCAATAGCGCCAAATCTGATTTATCGAATATAATGACGAGTAATTCAACAATTTTAACTTTTATGAATAATTTATAACATCGTAACAATTTATTACGATAAAAAATTGATGTATCTTTACTATTTCTATCGTTTACGTCTTTAATTTATTACGATAATTGTAAAAATAATAATTGATATATTTTTATAAATTAAAACTAAATTTTAGATTTCTGTGATATTAGTTTTCGATTCAACTATAATTATTCAATTGTAATTTTATTAAGATATTTTAAATTTCATTTTATATGAGAAATAATTAGAGATAATTTATATGTTATGGTCCGTTTTATAACTATAAATTCAAATGACGGATAATGATCAATCGAAAATAATGAATTTTAATATAAAATAAAAATGAATAAGAATTGCAATTGATAGTGGATAATTCTTGTTTTGTTTGCTAATAAATACTTCTACTAAAATCGTTGCAATTAAATTTAAATTAAAGTTCAAATAATCATGTAACATTTATTTTATTATTGAAATATCTAAATTATTTATTAAATTTATTTTTCGTATCACTGTATGTGTAATTGATCGATGAAATTGAACATGATTTTAATGTTACATTTCTCTTAGAGATCTGTGATCTGTATTCGATTCTTTAAATCCTAAAATTATCTTCTAGTCAATATATATATATTATAATAATTATAATATATAAATGTAATATAAATATACAATTTACTTCGACTAAAATTATAAATTCATTGTTATTAAAAAATTTCCTATAAATTGATACAATAATTTTATAATAATAGCTATTGCGAATAAAAAATTAGATTAAGAAATAAATTTAAAAGTTGAAAATTAAATAAAAAAATGTTATAAATTAAATTAAATTAAATTAATCATTGAAAGATAAATTAAAATCTAAATAATAAATAGAAATAAATTTAAAAGTTAAATTTAATTAGAAATTAATTAACAAGTTAAAATAAAATTAAAAATTAAAAATTAGTATAAATTAAAAATTGAAGAATAAATAAAATAAAATTAAAATTTAAAGGAAATTATAAATTAAAATTAAATTAATATAAATTTAAAAATTAATAGTTAAAATAATTAAAAAATTTAAAAGTAAAATGAAAAGTTAATCAATAAATTAAAAATTAAAAATTAGAAGTGAAATAAAATTAAAAGTTAAAAATTAAAGTAAATTAAGAATTAAATTTAGATAAAAATTGAACTCGATGTTCTTACAAAAATTTGATGGAAGAAATGCTTTCTAAATCATGATATTTTCTCTCTGAAATCGCGACGAGATATAAGATAACTATGGTTGGATTTGAATATATTTTATTCTGTTCATTCTCGAAAAATGAGTTTCCTTTTATAATTCAATTTAATTACTGTTAAATATTTATTATTAATTTCTATTACTATAATACATTTAAAAATTAATATATTCTTACGTATTATTAAATATACGTATAAATTAAATATGATTTTATAGTATTTTTTTTAATTTATAAGTTATATTAAAATATTTTAAATATTATTAAATAAATTTTTATTTATTTTATTTAATATTTATTTATTTTTATTATTAAATTTTAAATATTATATAATATTTTAAATATTTTATTTATTAATATTAAAAATAATTATATTCATAAAATCGCCAATCAAACGAAAATAATCATATAGGATGAAATAAAATTTCTAATTTTTCTAATTTCTATTTATATTTGTGGTTATCGTTTAATTAAATAATAATGATTAAATGAAATGATTTTAGAGATATAATAGATAACGCATCACGACTTTCATGCAAATATGGTAAGATTTGATTTATTTTAATAGAAGACATTAATTATTATGTTTCTCTTGCTTTTTAATCATATATAAAGTAATTAAGAAATAAAAATAGTTAGACGAGATTATTGTTAATCAACTTTATACATATTCTCATATAATAAATATGTCTATTTGATTCTTGTAATTTCTTTTTATTATATTTTTTAATTATTTTATTTTTACTATTGTTATTTATTTAATTTATATTATATTATATTGTTATTTAATTTATTCAATAATTTATAATATTATTTATTACGTATTATTATATATATATATTATATATATTGATAATTTTTTCAAAAAGAATAATTTATTCAATCTTTTGTATTAAGTTATTACGATGTTAAATTTATTCATGAAATAGATATTATCAATTTCTAAAATAAAATTTGAGCTTGATTATTGGTTTATTTTAATAGAATTACATTAAAACATTTTCAAAAAAATATTATCGTAAATATTTATTCTTAAAATTTTATTATTTTTTCTGCAGTTTACTATGAGACCAGAAAAAAAATTTCAATACGAACAATTATTTCAGCAATCGTTCAATACAATGATTAATTAGATAAGCGATAATATATAATTTCTCATAGAAAATATATATATTTTTATTTTTTTCGTTATTATCTTTTAATATAACAATATAACAATTTACTTGGTAAGTAATTCATAACAGATACAAATGAATTATTAAGAATATTACAATAAAAGTAAAAAAGATTAAATGAAATATATTCTTATTTCGAATATTTTAATTATGTTTCGAATATTTATTAGAATTAGTGGAATTATCGATTATGCGAAGAATTATCTTTATTAAATATTTTCCATCAACTTAGAGTTTCATCATTCTTACTTCAATTTTTTTTTTAAATAATCATTATATACGTATACCTTTACGTTTACATTTACATTTACATTTACATTTACATTTACATTTACATTGATGATTTTTCATTTCTTTTCTTATACAGATTCCATTTTTCTTTATTTTCTTTTACATTATATTCTCTATGGGTCAGCATCGATGGTAATACATGATTCTTTCTATTTATTGGCGAGTTATATATTGGGTTGGCAACTAAGTAATTGCGGATTTTTTTTAGAAAATCAAAGACAATTTTTTGGAACTAAATAACTTTATTCTGTAATATGTTGCCCATTTTGATCAATGACTTTTTGCCATCTTTCAGGCAGCATCATAATCCCACGTTCATAAAACTTCTGGTTTTTATTAGCAAAAAACTGAATCAGGTACGATTTGATATTATCATCATTATTGAAATTTTTACCATTCAAGGAGTTTTGTAAAGATCGAAACAAAAAATAATCAGATGGTGCAAGGTCAGGACTATATGGTGGATGTGGCAAAACATCCTAACCAAGCTCCAATAATTTTTGCCGAGTGACCAAAGATGTGTGTGGACTTGCATTGTCATGATGGAATACAACACCTTTTCGATTTGTCAATTCGGGCCGCTTTTCTTCAACTGCATTGTTTAATTTCGTTAGTTGTTCAATGTAGACAACAGAATTGATCGTTCGGTTGGGTAATAAGAGTTCCTTTGTAATCCCACCAAACTGATAACAAAACCTTCTTTTGATGAATACCAGCTTTTGATATTGTTTGAGCTGGTTCACGTAACCTGCTCCACGATCTTTTCCGCTTGATATTGTTGTAAACAACCCATTTTTCATCACCAGTTATCAGTCGTTTTAAAAATGGATCATTTTTATTACGTTTCTTTAGCAAATCGCAGCTGTTAATGCGTTGCGTTAAATGCTTTTCAGTTCGTGAGGAACTCATGTCTCGAGTTTTTGAACATAGCCAAGTTGTTTTAAGTGGTTTTCAATGCATGTATGTGATACATGAAGCTTCTCTGCAATCTCTGCAATACATTTTTGTTTGATCGTTCGTCTCATGGCCGTAGTTTCTCAAGAAGATCCGAATCAATATGTAACTTTTTGTATACATGGATTTTTCAGTGAACACAGTTTATTTATTAATTTATGTTTAATTATATTAATTAATATTTGAAATATTAAAATTGAAATACTATTGGGTTGGCAACTAAGTAATTGCGGATTTCACTCATAAATGGCTTCAGTTGAATTTTTAGGTTTGCTGGCGTAGTCCAAATGTAAAACACATTTTGTTATTTGATAGTTGGCAATTCAGCTGTCAATCAGTAAAAAAAGTTTTTTGATTGTGTAGTTTTCGTTTGGCATTCGTTGAAAAATGGAAAATCAAAAGGAACATTATCGTCATATTTTGCTTTTTTATTTTCGCAAAGAGAAAAACGCATCGCAAGCTCACAAAAAGTTATGTGCTGTTTATGGCAACCTTAAAAGAACGAAGCCTTAAAAGAACGGCAGTCAAAATTGGTTTGACAAATTTCGTTCTGGTGATTTTTCACTCAAAGACGAAAAACGATCTGGTCGTCCAGTTGAAGTTGATGATGACCTAATCAAAGCAATAATCGATTCGGGTCGTCACAGTACAACTCGTGAGATTGCAAAGAAGCTTCATGTATCACATACATGCATTGAAAACCACTTAAAACAACTTGGCTATGTTCAAAAACTCGATACATGAGTTCCTCACGAACTGAAAAGCATTTAACGCAACGCATTAACAGCTGCGATTTGCTAAAGAAACGTAATGAAAATGATCCATTTTTAAAACGACTGATAACTGGTGATGAAAAATGGGTTGTTTACAACAATATCAAGTGGAAAAGATCGTGGAGCAGGTTACGTGAACCAGCTCAAACAATATCAAAAGCTGGTATTCATCAAAAGAAGGTTTTGTTATCAGTTTGGTGGGATTACAAAGGAACTCTTATTACCCAACCGAACGATCAATTCTGTTGTCTACATTGAACAACTAACGAAATTAAACAATGCAGTTGAAGAAAAGCGACCCGAATTGACAAATCGAAAAGGTGTTGTATTCCATCATGACAATGCAAGTCCACACACATCTTTGGTCACTCGGCAAAAATTATTGGAGCTTGGTTAGGATGTTTTCCCACATCCACCATATAGTCCTGACCTTGCACCATCTGATTATTTTTTGTTTCGATCTTTACAAAACTCCTTGAATGGTAAAAATTTCAATAATGATGATGATATCAAATCGTATCTGATTCAGTTTTTTGCTAATAAAAACCAGAAGTTTTATGAACGTGGGATTATGATGCTGCCTGAAAGATGGCAAAAGGTCATTGATCAAAATGGGCAACACATTACAGAATAAAGTTATTTAGTTCCATGAAGAAATTGTCTTTGATTTTCTAAAAAAAATCCGCAATTAGTTAGTTGCCAACCCAATATTTAATGATATTAATATTAGTCATGTATCCAATTTTATAAAAACATAAAGATTAGAAGAAATGAATAAAACCTTAATTAAGATTATTGTTCTTATATTAATTAAGAATATTAATTATGAATATATCATATTTAACGTAAAATCTTTTAAAGAAAAAGAAGATATATTAATATATAAATAATAGATAAATAAAAGAAATAAAAAAAGAATAGGGAAATAAAAAAATAGAGAAATCATCCAATTGCATCTTGTCATTTTTCCTTCATTTGTAATAACAATAATTATTCATACACTGAACACATGGTGCCCAAATATTGAAATAAGTATAGAATGATACTGTATAGCAAAACAATGCCATTTTTGAGAAAAAAATTTGGTAACTCTTCATTTTGTACATTTAGAAACAATTCGGTATAGCTGTCCATATAGTCCATATAATGTCCATATAGTTTGAGACTATACTTCCAACTATATCAATCTCAACGGCAATCAACATCATCCTACTTGAGAAGAACCTTACTGCAATCACATGCGGAACAGCTTTCTGAGAAAGGAACTTGCATATGGCATAGTCTTAAACTTATACTACGAATTTTCTTTGAATCAGGAGTCGTTCAATTAAGAGGCTGATTCATAGTATTATTGGACAATATATCCCATTGAATACTTGCAAGCTCACGAGATTAATATGGAGAGAATTTTAAAAAATATCGTCGTTTTGGGAGAACTTTTTGAACTATCAGAACTTCGAGAAGCAGAACCGTAAGTATTTGAACTGTTAAATCTTTTGAACTTTTAGAATCCTCTATCTTTCAAGAAGTTTTTGAATTTAGAACTTTTTCCGAATATAATTTCGAATCTTAACAACGTAAATCGTGACAATGTCATTAGCATATGGACTTTGCTTTTGATCGTTTTGTTAATTGAACTTGTTAACAGCAAATTTGGTAATAATTATTTTTATTATTATTTTATACTATAGTTGTAGGAACGGATTGAAATTAACAATAATGTAATATTAATTATCAATGTTAATTTAGAATTTAAAAAAAAAATTAAAATTCTATTTTTTTTCTCCTATCTTGAATGTTGATAATATAATAAATAAATATTAATATATGAATTATAGATGATTTTTCAAAAATTAAAAATGAAAATATTAAAATGTTTCCTATTCGTACATTTACTGCTGGAAAAAGATTTCGTGGAAAAAACGGTTTAATTAATGTCAGAGTAAACGCTTATTTTTACATGTATTTTTGTTTTTAGCGTGATATTTGCATATTAATCTGATTATGAGAAAGGAGCAAAAAAATAGTAATCTAAACCTCGATACATTACTGTAGGCAAAGAATTCAGAATATTCTAATATGTCCATATAATATAAAAAAACTTTTTTTAAATATTTTATATATTTTTTTTTATAATATCTCATAATATGTGTAAATTAATTTTAACAATAGTTTAATTTTATTTCGTATTTGAGTAATTAAGATAATAATATATATATTATATTATAGGTATTTTATTTTTATATCCTTAATTTATAGTTTCGAACATATTTTAGTTTTCAGTCTTAGATGATTATCTTAACGGAAAATTTATAAATGGAAAATAATTATTACCATTTTGAACATTTAAATTATGATAGCTCTTTTACTACTAAATAATAGTATGGTATCACTATATATAGTATCAGGATATATATCAACAAAACATCTGAAAGATAGCTAGTTCTTGCCAAATCTCTCTTAGTCCTGTTCTGTTCCGCAAAGATTCTTTTCAATAGTGAATTATAATATATATTTCCACCACTTCGTCTAAATTTTAATTTTGACTATTTTATTTCATATACTTCCTCTAACAAATTTCACTCTTTTTTTTTAATTTCGCTTATTTTTATATATTTTCTTTCAAAATTATTTATGATAACGTTCTTCGAACGTTTATCTCCCTGATCAAAATTTTACATTCATAATATTCTAAATAGTTTGATTTATATCAATTTTTTTTTTCAATTTTTTTCAACGTCCCGAGTCATATTTCTTTTTTAAATCAACGATAAATATATTTTCGTAAAAAATTGTAATGCAGTCATTTAAAAATTAAATTAAACGAAATAAAAATATGTGTAAGAATATAAATAAAAAAGAAAAATAAAAAAGTTGATTGCGTTTATCTCGTATATTTATTTTCCTTTTGTTTCTCTTTGTCTGAAACAATAAAAAAAATATAATGTTGATTCCTATAATATATATATATATATATATTATATAGATAATATATTATATATTATTATCTATCTATTTATTATATATATATATATATATATATATATATATATGTATATATATAGATAATTAGATATGTAAATAGATAATAGTATATATATATAGATAATTAGATATGTAAATAGATAATAGTATATATATATATATATGTATATATATAGATAATTAGATATGTAAATAGATAATAGTATATATATGAAATTAGAATTTAAATTTTTTTTAAAAATTAAATTTGCGATTTTAAGTGTCACGGACTATATTTGATAAAGTAACTTGCTTACAAAATTTATAAACAGCTTATTCGGAGAAATTCCTTATAAAAATCCCTTTTTATTATTAAATCTAAATATCTATTAAATCTAAATAAAAAATATTATCTAAAATATTATTTTTGAGAATTTACTCAACACTTGTATATTTTTGACATATTTCAATCTATCTCTGCTGATGTTTTTTTTTTATCGTGGGAATAATTCTCACCTCAGCTCTATCTAGAGGAGAGACAATCAGAATAGTGTCGGAATTTATTGGCCAAAACTTCACAATGACCTTCTTTGGCACCTTCGAGAAAGATTAGATACTTTTAGCAAATACTTTTAGTGTTCCCCGAACGTCACCTATTTCATGTAGGCACGTCATTAGAAAGCATTGCCCATCGAATTATTCTTTTCAGTGTGGCTACATCGGCGCCGACACGGAGCTGTATTTGGTCTCTGCTGACATGACTATGAAGCATCGCGAGACGTAAGTGAGGACTGCCTCTGCAAAGTAAACTTGATCAGGCCTAAATGTTTATTGAATCGAATATTTTATTGAATTGAATCGAAGCCTGGAAACGGCCATCATCTCTTCTACTGTTCCACCATAGCATGGTGGATCCCTCGCTTCCCTTTCATCATCTTCTTATGCGATATAAAGTCTTCATGGAAGGAGATTACTATGCGTCAATTATTTCTCCTCACCAGCATGAACGGAACGACAATTGACGAAGAAAGGTCCGCTTCTATCTGCTCGATTAGAACACGACAGTCCTTCGTGAATGCTTCATTGGGAAATATATCAAATATTGAGGGAAAAAGAAGGAGTTGCACAGATGATATCGCTCTGTGGCCTCTCTTTCAATGTGACATAAGTAAGAAACAAAACAATTATGACCTGTTAGCACATATATCATATGGAAAATGTTTCACGTGGTCGAGGTCGACACATTCATTCAAAATGAGCAATCCCAATGTGCTGAGAGTTGCAGACTTCTCTATTCAATATTGCTCTCACTACGCATTGGGCTTAATGCTCCGCCAAACCGTGGCCTCCATCGGCAGATTGCTGTCGCACTAAGTCGTATATTTTGGCATAATATTCCTCTAAGAGATAATAACAGTTCGGTCAATATTATTGCTGCAACTTGAAAGATCATACAGTATAATCTCGAGATTTTGACAGCGAATTGGTGCTGTACCTGCCGAAGATTTTATTCTTTGACGATTCGCCATCAGATCGCCAAAACAGGACACCATGCAAAATCAGATTCCACACAAAATAGAAGAGAACATTTTTCTCAGATTCTATATATTTGCATAAAAATATGCATAAAATTGCATAATTACTCTTCTTTACCCAAAGATAATAATGAAGATAATAATAAATCCAAAGATTTACAATAACGATTGTGAGCGCTTTTTAAAGAGGAATGTTTCCCATTTGCAACTATTTCAGAAAATCATATGCATCTTTTCTATGTTCGGAGATACAACGGTTCACAAGTCCACGATCTTAAAAATTGCAAAATAACATTTTTCTTTATTCGATGATAACACATCAACCCAAAGACGTACAATAATGGATGTGAACTCGATTTAAAGAGGAATGTTTCTCGATTGCAACCAGAAAATCAAATATTCCCCAATTTAAAAAATTGCAAATTTACGTCTTCTTTCTCCTAATATAATTCCTAATTCCTATAGACATAAAAAAAGGATTGAAAGTCTATTGCAAAATGTTAAATAATATTATTCTAAATTAATAATATAGAGAATTAAATCTCGCTTGAAAAAATATATTTAAAATAGAATATTATGATTAAGAATGTTTATTAAAATTTAATTATTATATTTAGTTATAAAAATTATTATGAGTTATAATATATTTACATTTTTATAATTAATTTAAATTTATAATTATAATGTTTAATTTTAAAAAATTTTATCAAATCAACAAAACTATGTATATTGATATGGATTGAAACTCTATGTGAGATTTATATTTTTTTATATTCTATTATAACTACAAACTATTGTTATAGTTATATAGTAACTATCTAACTTTGTAATGTAAATTTGTAAAAATATTAATAAGGAAAATATTTAATTATTTACTCTTTTAAATTTTTAAATTAAAAAAATAAGAAAACTAAACATATTCATAATGACTTGTTAAAATATTTATTTATTTCATCGATTGATATTTATTTTTCATTTTTTTAAATATCAAATATTATACTTTTATATAGGTTATAATCATTGATGTTACATATATAAATATTCATTGCAATGTTTTAAAATTATGTGCTTATATTTTATATTTTATATTATATTATATATTTTCTTTATATTATAATACGAATTCTTTATATATAAATATGAATTACATATTATATATACGAAGAAGTTATATTAAAAAATAAACGATGACGGCCAAATTTTAATTTGCCGTCAATATTTTAATTGCCGTCAAATTTTTGCAATATTAATAATATTAATAATTTAAAATTATGTTAACTCTTAATATAATATTCGATATAAATTGTTATTAAAATGTTTAATTTAAAAATTAAACACAGAAGTAAAATATTAAAATTTAACATAATTTACTATATATAGAATTTTAATAAATTAATTAATAAATATAATAATGAATAAGTGTCATGAATTTGTTTACCAAATAAAAAATACTGATATTAACAGAGGATATATATGAAAATTTTTCATAAATATAAAAATTATTTTCTCAAAAATTTTATTTATCATAATTTATAATAGTTTATAATAATATATATCATAATTTATCATATAAAAGTAATAAGTTATCTAATTATATATACAATACATATTACATATATATATATTCATTTCTTTAGATAATTTTATTTCATAATGATTCAAGATAAAGCAAAATTTTAAATTGTAAAATATTTTATGCTATCTCTATTACTAAAGATAAAAAAATATATATTTCCAGAAGAAATTGTATATGAAACATGAAAAAATGAGAGTTGATTTTACATAATCAAAGAAATTTTTATTCCAAAAATAAATTTCTCTATATATAACATATTAATATATTGCTTTATATAAGATTTCATTGAAATCAAATATTTCATAATAATTCAATTGCTTTACAAAATAGTATAAAAAAATTCCTATATTGTAATAATATATTAAATAACAAATAAGACCTTGATTAATCAAACTAATAGTAGTAATATCAATAATCTAAGTGTGTAATATAATTTTTTACATAATCCAATAATTTATATTATTGCATTTGTGAAATATGACAGTTTTACTATATATTACCCTGTATATATATATATATATACACTATATATGTTCGTTTCAATCAGTTTTTTTCAGCTTTTTGATCTCTTTTCCTTCTTACCTATCAAATTATTTTTCAAATTGCTAATATTATATTGAATTTTCTTCATTTTTCTTTTTTTCAATGCCTCTAAATGCGTAGGAATACTGTTAACGAAGATATCATCAGATTTATATTTATAGATTTATATTCAGATATCAGATTTATATTTTTATTTTTGTTCATAAATTTATCTTCAATTTTTTTCTATGATTTATTTCTTCAATTACATATCGCTTATCATATCATTTTCAAACTTCTATTTAATTTCACCATGCCAATCTCTATCATTGCCTATCATTGAATATATGTTAAATATAAAAATATAAATAGATATCATATTACTCTCTAATAAGGAACGATCACATCCAACTTCAAAATTTTCAATGATACTGTGTGGTAAAATTATAGATTCTAAATTGAATCCAAATATAATCTATTTCCATTGAAACTTTTAACTGTTAAAGCATTTCGAAACATCTGTATCTGCATCATCCATAGTTAGATTATCGAGATCTAAAATTTTATTTAAATAAAATGAATATTTCGTAAAAATAAAAATATAAATAAAAATATTTCATACCAATCTTCTTACCAATGCTTACTACTTTATCTTTTTATCTTATCATCCTGTGATATGTGATACGTTAATATTAATGTTCTTTTGATCATTTTTATCTAAATTAGTATTCACAACTTTAAATTAGTCTGAAAACAAAATTATCATTGTATTTGGTAAATGCACAAATCAAATGTAAAAAGCATAAAAATGTATATAAAAATATATGTTTACTATAATCATAGAAGAAAAACAAAAATAATGATGTTAAATTCTGTCTGTTTTCTGTAATTTTCTAATGAAAAGAGAAAAATGAATATTTTAACCTGATGGATGTTTAATCCAAGCTTAATATTTTACTATATTTTTAGATGCACATTGTACTGATGGACCAAAACTTTTTATATCTGGTAACCAAATTTCTTGCTTTGTTTCATTACGTTTAAAGATGATAGAATAGAATAGCTTTAAACTTAATGGTTGTGCTTTTGCATAACATCTTAAGGCTGCCTGTGTACGTTGACAGTGTGTGCAATGACAGTGTGGATGAATTTTTTCCTTACAAAAACGAAAAAAAAATATTGATATATTTATTACATAAAAGTCATTGATCTTAATATTTGTCTTATTCCAATAATATATATATAAAGTTTAATTTTTAATTTTAAGATTTAAGAAAAACTTACACATTTAAGAAGACTACTAGAGTTAAACCTTTCTTCACCATTTTCACAAGAAAACACAATGCAGGATTCTAATGAAATGAGTATTGTTATTTCATTAAAAATTATTACAAATTTATTAATTTATTAATGGCAATTGAACAAATCTACATGATATTACCTCGGATCTTTATCTCAACTTTATTTTCTACAGAAAAAAATTGAGCAATTATACCTGTAATAACTTTATATGTGCTTCTGTTCATGAATTTTCTTTTTTCACCAGGTTCATTATTACATACATTACATTTCAAATATTCCATCACAGTATTTATAATTTTTACAACACAAACCACCAGATCAGACCATTGTAATTTCCATATTATCCAATTCTACCTAATACAGTTAAATAATATTACTCTTTATTAGTAATACGGACAATTAAATCTTTTTATGGAAGAAAATATATTTGAAATGGATTATTATTATTAAGAATGTTTATCAAAATATTTAAACACAAATATTATTATGAGTTTAAATATTTCCGTACTATTATTATTCTTAATTATATGGTATAATTTTTAAAAGAATGTTTGAAATATACGACACTATGAAATTTCATATGGATTCAAACTATATGTAAGATTTATTTTTATTTATGTTCTAAAATTCTACTGTACAAACAATTCTGAATTTTATTATATATATATATATATATATATATATATATATATATATATATATATATATAAACCTGTAAAAATATTGAAGAAAAAGTAGTTAAATTATTTACACTTTCACACTTTCAAATTAAACAAACAAAGAAAACTAAAGAAAGCTAAAGAAAATTAAAACACTTCATTAAGCTCTTATTTTCAAATATTTATTGTTTCAAACCATTGATTTTCTTTTTTTTATCTCTTTTTACTGACAAATTTGTAACTTTCATACAGATTATAATGATTAAGGTTACGTAAAATTGTTTCGTATTATTTATACCAATCTTTTCAAATTATGCATTAAATTTATTTATATTTTTATAAATTATACATTAAATATATATTAATATATGTGCGTATATATACATGAATATGATTTACAAAACACAAATTCACAGAATATCTACAAGAAAATAACGTGATTAAACATCATGGCAAAAAACGATACTTAAATTAAATAACCTAAACGTATGTTAGCTCTTCTATAATAACATTTGATTTAAAGTATAATATATATTTACAATATATCAATCACATTGTTATAAATTATAATAATGTATCACACCTGTTAACAATATTACTTATAAATATTTTAATTGTCATAATTTTTTTTTATATATTTAGTTCTAATAAATTAATTAACAAATATATGGTATCACGAATTTATTTATGAAACAAATAATACTAATATTACCAGACGATATATATGACAGATTTTCATAAAAATATAAATTAATTATATTATCGAAAATCTTTATTTTTCTATAATTTTCACCTTTATAAAAGGACGCAATGCATACTATATACATGACAATTCATGCAAATATATACAAATATATATATATATATATATACAATTTTATATTATCTTAATTAAAATAAACATAAACAAATGCGTGTATAAATACATAAACACATCAAATTAGATCTTTAATTTAATCTTTAATTTTTTTAGATAATTTAGATAATATATCTGAACGAAATATTTCTTTCAATGTAACTATAATCCACTTTGTGAAAAATTTATTTATTTTTTCATTCTTAACTTAATAATAAGAAAATTATATATATACTTAGCGCAGGAATTCTTCCAAACCTTATACAAATTCAGATGAATTTGTGTTATAAAATTAATGAAAACTCGCGATTTTGATCAAAATTGTAGCTTTTCGACGCTGAAATGGCTGTTATCGCGAATTCGGGTTCGAAAACAAGAACAGAAATACGACATCCAACAAAAACTCGCCAAATTATGTAAAATTCTGCCATGAAAAATTGATTTTGATTAAAATTGTAACTTTTCGACACGAAAATCGCTGTTGAGTTACGGCGAATTACTATTATTACGGGGAATCGAAATTGATCAGAGAGACGATATCTAAAATAAACTCGCATTGCTATGACTAAATTCTTCCATGAAAACTCAATTTGTATCAAAATTGTTGATTTTCGTCACGAAAAATGCTCTTACGGCGAATTCTGCATCGAAAACGTTCAGAGAGACGTTATCCAACACAAACTCGCCCCGTGTTACTCAAATTCTGCAACGAGAAATTGATTTCGATAAGTTATGTAGCTTTTCGTCACGAAAATCGCAGTTTCGGCGAAAAAAATCTGCTTCGATATCGTTGAGAGAGTCGTTTTCAAGCTGATACTCGAGTTACGTTGAATTCTGATACGAAAACTCGCGATTTTGATCAAAATTGTAGCTTTTCGACGCTGAAATGGCTGTTATCGCGAATTCGGGTTCGAAAACAAGAACAGAAATACGACATCCAACAAAAACTCGCCAAATTATGTAAAATTCTGCCATGAAAAATTGATTTTGATTAAAATTGTAACTTTTCGACACGAAAATCGCTGTTGAGTTACGGCGAATTACTATTATTACGGGGAATCGAAATTGATCAGAGAGACGATATCTAAAATAAACTCGCATTGCTATGACTAAATTCTTCGATGAAAACTCAATTTGTATCAAAATTGTTGATTTTCGTCACGAAAAATGCTCTTACGGCGAATTCTGCATCGAAAACGTTCAGAGAGACGTTATCCAACACAAACTCGCCCCGTGTTACTCAAATTCTGCAACGAGAAATTGATTTCGATAAGTTATGTAGCTTTTCGTCACGAAATCGCAGTTTCGGCGAAAAAAATCTGCTTCGATATCGTTGAGAGAGTCGTTTTCAAGCTGATACTCGAGTTACGTTGAATTCTGACACGAAAACTCGCGATTTTGATCAAAATTGTAGCTTTTCGACGCTGAAATGGCTGTTATCGCGAATTCGGGTTCGAAAACAAGAACAGAAATACGACATCCAACAAAAACTCGCCAAATTATGTAAAATTCTGCCATGAAAAATTGATTTTGATTAAAATTGTAACTTTTCGACACGAAAATCGCTGTTGAGTTACGGCGAATTACTATTATTACGGGGAATCGAAATTGATCAGAGAGACGATATCTAAAATAAACTCGCATTGCTATGACTAAATTCTTCGATGAAAACTCAATTTGTATCAAAATTGTTGATTTTCGTCACGAAAAATGCTCTTACGGCGAATTCTGCATCGAAAACGTTCAGAGAGACATTATCCAACACAAACTCGCCCCGTGTTACTCAAATTCTGCAACGAGAAATTGATTTCGATAAGTTATGTAGCTTTTCGTCACGAAAATCGCAGTTCGGCGAAAAAAATCTGCTTCGATATCGTTGAGAGAGTCGTTTTCAAGCTGATACTCGAGTTACGTTGAATTCTGACACGAAAACTCGCGATTTTGATCAAAATTGTAGCTTTTCGACGCTGAAATGGCTGTTATCGCGAATTCGGGTTCGAAAACAAGAACAGAAATACGACATCCAACAAAAACTCGCCAAATTATGTAAAATTCTGCCATGAAAAATTGATTTTGATTAAAATTGTAACTTTTCGACACGAAAATCGCTGTTGAGTTACGGCGAATTACTATTATTACGGGGAATCGAAATTGATCAGAGAGACGATATCTAAAATAAACTCGCATTGCTATGACTAAATTCTTCGATGAAAACTCAATTTGTATCAAAATTGTTGATTTTCGTCACGAAAAATGCTCTTACGGCGAATTCTGCATCGAAAACGTTCAGAGAGACATTATCCAACACAAACTCGCCCCGTGTTACTCAAATTCTGCAACGAGAAATTGATTTCGATAAGTTATGTAGCTTTTCGTCACGAAAATCGCAGATTCGGCGAAAAAAATCTGCTTCGATATCGTTGAGAGAGTCGTTTTCAAGCTGATACTCGAGTTACGTTGAATTCTGACACGAAAACTCGCGATTTTGATCAAAATTGTAGCTTTTCGACGCTGAAATGGCTGTTATCGCGAATTCGGGTTCGAAAACAAGAACAGAAATACGACATCCAACAAAAACTCGCCAAATTATGTAAAATTCTGCCATGAAAAATTGATTTTGATTAAAATTGTAACTTTTCGACACGAAAATCGCTGTTGAGTTACGGCGAATTACTATTATTACGGGGAATCGAAATTGATCAGAGAGACGATATCTAAAATAAACTCGCATTGCTATGACTAAATTCTTCGATGAAAACTCAATTTGTATCAAAATTGTTGATTTTCGTCACGAAAATGCTCTTACGGCGAATTCTGCATCGAAAACGTTCAGAGAGACGTTATCCAACACAAACTCGCCCCGTGTTACTCAAATTCTGCAACGAGAAATTGATTTCGATAAGTTATGTAGCTTTTCGTCACGAAAATCGCAGTTTCGGCGAAAAAAATCTGCTTCGATATCGTTGAGAGAGTCGTTTTCAAGCTGATACTCGAGTTACGTTGAATTCTGACACGAAAACTCGCGATTTTGATCAAAATTGTAGCTTTTCGACGCTGAAATGGCTGTTATCGCGAATTCGGGTTCGAAAACAAGAACAGAAATACGACATCCAACAAAAACTCGCCAAATTATGTAAAATTCTGCCATGAAAAATTGATTTTGATTAAAATTGTAACTTTTCGACACGAAAATCGCTGTTGAGTTACGGCGAATTACTATTATTACGGGGAATCGAAATTGATCAGAGAGACGATATCTAAAATAAACTCGCATTGCTATGACTAAATTCTTCCATGAAAACTCAATTTGTATCAAAATTGTTGATTTTCGTCACGAAAAATGCTCTTACGGCGAATTCTGCATCGAAAACGTTCAGAGAGACGTTATCCAACACAAACTCGCCCCGTGTTACTCAAATTCTGCAACGAGAAATTGATTTCGATAAGTTATGTAGCTTTTCGTCACGAAAATCGCAGTTTCGGCGAAAAAAATCTGCTTCGATATCGTTGAGAGAGTCGTTTTCAAGCTGATACTCGAGTTACGTTGAATTCTGACACGAAAACTCGCGATTTTGATCAAAATTGTAGCTTTTCGACGCTGAAATGGCTGTTATCGCGAATTCGGGTTCGAAACAAGAACAGAAATACGACATCCAACAAAAACTCGCCAAATTGTGTAAAATTCTGCCATGAAAAATTGATTTTGATTAAAATTGTAACTTTTCGACACGAAAATCGCTGTTGAGTTACGGCGAATTACTATTATTACGGGGAATCGAAATTGATCAGAGAGACGATATCTAAAATAAACTCGCATTGCTATGACTAAATTCTTCCATGAAAACTCAATTTGTATCAAAATTGTTGATTTTCGTCACGAAAAATGCTCTTACGGCGAATTCTGCATCGAAAACGTTCAGAGAGACGTTATCCAACACAAACTCGCCCCGTGTTACTCAAATTCTGCAACGAGAAATTGATTTCGATAAGTTATGTAGCTTTTCGTCACGAAAATCGCAGTTTCGGCGAAAAAAATCTGCTTCGATATCGTTGAGAGAGTCGTTTTCAAGCTGATACTCGAGTTACGTTGAATTCTGACACGAAAACTCGCGATTTTGATCAAAATTGTAGCTTTTCGACGCTGAAATGGCTGTTATCGCGAATTCGGGTTCGAAAACAAGAACAGAAATACGACATCCAACAAAAACTCGCCAAATTATGTAAAATTCTGCCATGAAAAATTGATTTGATTAAAATTGTAACTTTTCGACACGAAAATCGCTGTTGAGTTACGGCGAATTACTATTATTACGGGGAATCGAAATTGATCAGAGAGACGATATCTAAAATAAACTCGCATTGCTATGACTAAATTCTTCCATGAAAACTCAATTTGTATCAAAATTGTTGATTTTCGTCACGAAAAATGCTCTTACGGCGAATTCTGCATCGAAAACGTTCAGAGAGACGTTATCCAACACAAACTCGCCCCGTGTTACTCAAATTCTGCAACGAGAAATTGATTTCGATAAGTTATGTAGCTTTTCGTCACGAAAATCGCAGTTTCGGCGAAAAAAATCTGCTTCGATATCGTTGAGAGAGTCGTTTTCAAGCTGATACTCGAGTTACGTTGAATTCTGACACGAAAACTCGCGATTTTGATCAAAATTGTAGCTTTTCGACGCTGAAATGGCTGTTATCGCGAATTCGGGTTCGAAAACAAGAACAGAAATACGACATCCAACAAAAACTCGCCAAATTATGTAAAATTCTGCCATGAAAAATTGATTTGATTAAAATTGTAACTTTTCGACACGAAAATCGCTGTTGAGTTACGGCGAATTACTATTATTACGGGGAATCGAAATTGATCAGAGAGACGATATCTAAAATAAACTCGCATTGCTATGACTAAATTCTTCCATGAAAACTCAATTTGTATCAAAATTGTTGATTTTCGTCACGAAAAATGCTCTTACGGCGAATTCTGCATCGAAAACGTTCAGAGAGACGTTATCCAACACAAACTCGCCCCGTGTTACTCAAATTCTGCAACGAGAAATTGATTTCGATAAGTTATGTAGCTTTTCGTCACGAAAATCGCAGTTTCGGCGAAAAAAATCTGCTTCGATATCGTTGAGAGAGTCGTTTTCAAGCTGATACTCGAGTTACGTTGAATTCTGACACGAAAACTCGCGATTTTGATCAAAATTGTAGCTTTTCGACGCTGAAATGGCTGTTATCGCGAATTCGGGTTCGAAAACAAGAACAGAAATACGACATCCAACAAAAACTCGCCAAATTATGTAAAATTCTGCCATGAAAAATTGATTTTGATTAAAATTGTAACTTTTCGACACGAAAATCGCTGTTGAGTTACGGCGAATTACTATTATTACGGGGAATCGAAATTGATCAGAGAGACGATATCTAAAATAAACTCGCATTGCTATGACTAAATTCTTCCATGAAAACTCAATTTGTATCAAAATTGTTGATTTTCGTCACGAAAAATGCTCTTACGGCGAATTCTGCATCGAAAACGTTCAGAGAGACGTTATCCAACACAAACTCGCCCCGTGTTACTCAAATTCTGCAACGAGAAATTGATTTCGATAAGTTATGTAGCTTTTCGTCACGAAAATCGCAGTTTCGGCGAAAAAAATCTGCTTCGATATCGTTGAGAGAGTCGTTTTCAAGCTGATACTCGAGTTACGTTGAATTCTGACACGAAAACTCGCGATTTTGATCAAAATTGTAGCTTTTCGACGCTGAAATGGCTGTTATCGCGAATTCGGGTTCGAAACAAGAACAGAAATACGACATCCAACAAAAACTCGCCAAATTATGTAAAATTCTGCCATGAAAAATTGATTTTGATTAAAATTGTAACTTTTCGACACGAAAATCGCTGTTGAGTTACGGCGAATTACTATTATTACGGGGAATCGAAATTGATCAGAGAGACGATATCTAAAATAAACTCGCATTGCTATGACTAAATTCTTCCATGAAAACTCAATTTGTATCAAAATTGTTGATTTTCGTCACGAAAAATGCTCTTACGGCGAATTCTGCATCGAAACGTTCAGAGAGACGTTATCCAACACAAACTCGCCCCGTGTTACTCAAATTCTGCAACGAGAAATTGATTTCGATAAGTTATGTAGCTTTTCGTCACGAAAATCGCAGTTTCGGCGAAAAAAAATCTGCTTCGATATCGTTGAGAGAGTCGTTTTCAAGCTGATACTCGAGTTACGTTGAATTCTGACACGAAAACTCGCGATTTTGATCAAAATTGTAGCTTTTCGACGCTGAAATGGCTGTTATCGCGAATTTCTATTTATATTTTTGTATATTTATGTTTAAGAATTATTTGCAAAAATATGCTAATTTATTATTATTGACTATTTATTATTACACATTTATTATCAATATGTAACAAAACTAAAAATTGTGTTTCCAAAATATTCGAAATTTATTATTATATTTGTTATTTTTTGTTATGTTTTATTACATTACTTTTATTATGTTATTATAATTATGATTTGTATGTACCATATGTGCGTATATTTCTTTCCAAAAAAATAATTCTACTAATTTCAACCATATGGTATATGGTAATAAAATTGATTTATTATTATAAAATTTGTGATTAACAAAGTTCTAATTTAAAGGAGAACAAAGTTTATATGCTAATGAAAGTTTACTGAATGAAAGTTATTACTGAATGAATTCACGATATTTTTAATGATTTAAAAACTTCTGAAGCATAAAAAATTTTGATATTTAATCCTTTTGTTATGGGCAATTTCACTGTCATAACACTCCCGCTGAATATTTGCCATTATGCCAAAAATGTGCACAATACTCGAAAAAGATCATCAACGACCGCGTTTATGGCACTCTTTTTTTCTCTGGATTTTTTATTGAGGAATTTCGTGAGAAACAAATGATAAAAACAAAATACTGATGCAGAGAAAGATATTCGATGTACAATAACACCAATCGCTTATCATATGTACAATACAAGGCATCTTATGCAGAGCGACTATAATATATCAATGGTACTTTATATAGAAGGACTATAATCGCCCGTAGTAAGGGTTTAAAATGTGATTTATAAGATTCTATATTTAAAATAGTTCTAATTTCTTTGAATTCTACCAAAACGTTTGTACCTTTTAAAACTTCTTCCATTTTTATCTCACAAAATTTTCAGTGGAGCACAAAAACGTGGCCAATAACATCAAGGATTAGTCTCGTGGATTTATCCTCTGAATAATCCTGAATTTCTATTCAAGGACAATTCCTAAAATTAGACTGAAGAACTGTATAATCCTTTTCCTAAGAAACTGATCCGCGAATATTTAATAATTTTCTCAAATAGGATAATACTAATTAATTTAATTAGTATTATCTAACCCATTAAGATTGGGTGGAAAATGTCATCCTATGTTCACATTCTATATTGAAATGTTTCTAAAAAATATATAATTCCAAAAGTCCTTTTCTTCTCTCAAAAATGACACTGTCCTCATACAACATTATCCTGTACCATTTATTCAGTCATCCATTCCAAATTTATTTTAAAAATCTTAACAGATTTTTTTCTTTTCTTTCTCGATTTTCATACATGTTTCTTTAATTGACTGTCCTAATATTTCTCTGAACAAGATATCGATTGATTGAAAAACTTAAAAACTCTGAATTGAATTTAAGCAAATCGAATATTTAAAACACATCAAGCAATTCTTGGAATTGAATTGGCAACTTATAATTATATAGATTGAGAAAATTTTTTCATTGCTACAACCAATATTTAATTCGATTATTTGTACAAATTTATTTTAAACAGATTTTATCATCATTGCAATCAATGATTACTTCGTTACAAAAAAAATTGAAATCATAAAATAGATGCGATAATTTTTTCATAATTGCTTTTTTTGTGACTTTATTAGATTGTATTATTTTTCATTTTTATGAATTTCTCTTGTTTAAGAACTATTTTTTTGATGAACTATTTTATTTCTTTAATGAATAATTTTCATTTTATTGTAAATAAATAGTTAATTAGTTTTTTTTTGATAATTATTAGCAATTAGAAGAATGTAAAAAAGTAAAAAAATTTCTACTATGAATATATGTACATTTTGATAAAATTTAAAAATGTAATAAATATTAATAATTTATTTCTTAAAATCTAATGATTTATCTAGTATCATTAAAAAAACTTTATATTTTCTATCATTTAATAAATTGAATCTTTATGAATAATTAATTAATTTTAATTAATTTTCTTTTTTCAAATTTTTTATTTCTTTATTAAATATTCTTTTAAATTTTTCACAAAATATAAAGGAAAAAAATTGTAAAATTAAATAAATTAATGTAATTTGTAATAAGTATAACTTTTAATTTCAATTCTACTGTAATTCCATACAATAGACAGAAAACTTTCGTAATTTATTTAGTGAAATCTCTATCTCTATTATGATATCATATATCATGTATTATATCTACATTAAGGCATTGCATTGTTTTATTTATATACCTACATTGATATAAGGTTGAAAGCATATGAATTATTAAAAAGATATATATATCAAGACTTATATAAATGTGCAAATATTCATTTTTCGAAATGGAATTTTGATGGCATAATTCATTATGTCAGTGATTAAATTGAATAAAGTTATGATAATTGAATTATTTTATTTTCAAATTACGATTTTCATTCGATAATTTTGAGAAATTATTAAATATTCTTGTTAATCTTGTAATCAATAAGATCAAAAATAAATTCTCATAAAAATTTAAAGCGGTAATTTTATTATATTATTATTATATAATACAATATATTATTATATTGTATTATATTTGCTATTATAGATCTTCATGGATATTGATCTTTTCTTTTCTTCTATTTCACTATAATTACTGATAACTGAAAGGAGAATCTACAATTTTGTATAAGAATAAATAACAGCTTTTGCGAAAAACGAAGAAATTAAAAGACAACATTTATATTTATATTTACAATTACGAAACAAGATGGATGATTGGATTATTTTTTTTTTTATAATTGGAATCAAATTGAATATAGTAAAAAATATTTGAAAAATGTCTTTTTTAAAAATTTGCATGAAAAATAAAAATGAACGTTGTAAAATATAAATATTATTCAGATTATAATTAAAAATTTTTTAATTTTTTATATTTATTTTCGTGCATTATTTTTAATTAGAAAATTTAAATTCACAAATTATTGCAATTACAGATCCAATATTAATAGTTTATTATTAAATTATATTTTAAATATAATTATATCACTGACAATCAGAATGATTGAATTTAACAATAAAAGTTATTAAAAAAAATAAAATAAATGTTTATTGTATATTCCTTTTTTAACATAAAAGAATTTTGAATTTTTTAAATAGCAAAAAATTTTAAAAATATAATTATATATAATCATCCATTAAAATTTCAATTATATAAAATATTTATATTATTTGATCAATGCTTTATAAATTTTTAACAATTTTCACTATATACTTTGATATATATACTTTATTTTTAATATTAATATTTGCTATATTAGTGAATATATTGATATTTATATTAATATTGATATTTATATTAATGATTTATATCATTAAAAAAAAAATCATCGAATATGATTTTGATTCCTCGAAAAAAAAATAAAAAAATATATCGCATGATAATTCTTATTGTTAGAACGTCTCTAAATTTAAATAAATGCATTTTTTATTTAAATGCCAATAATAATTAGCTGTGAAACATATTTTATATTAATATTTTTTATATCAAATATGTGATATCAGTATAGATTAATTAATTTATAATGTATATACATTTCTCAAATAAAAGAAGTATAATTCGAAGTATATAATTATCATTTACATCATTCAACTTTTGAAGAACTTTCATTGATATTATAAACTCAGAATATAGAAATTAATTTCATAATTCTTTCATTTTTTTTATAAAAAATTGATTATTATTAAAATATATTCTAAAATAGAATTATAAAAATAAATTATTATTCATTAATATTGTTAATAATATACAGAATACTAATTTATTTGTGGAACAATTTTGGAAAATTTATTCTAAAGATTAAAAGTTAAAATAAAACAAGAGTTATTTATAATATATAAAAATATCATATTTATTAAATTAGAAGAAATTTAAGTTCACGTTAGATTAAATAAAATAAACATAAGTTAAAATAGTTTTATCTCTTAATTTCCTCATTTTATTTCTATTTTATTTTATCTAATGCAAATTTTTATATAACTTTTATTTTGATTTTTAGAATCAACTTTTTAAAAGTATCTCACAAATATATTAATATATATATATATATATATATATATATATATATTTGTATAGAATTTAAAGTTCACTGAAATTTTATTTATCGTTTTATTATTTAATGTTGTCAACAATATCACCATTTCATAGTTGGTATCTATTTATTTTTCTTTAATACGCATACTTCAAGTATTTTGTAAATAGATACGCACAATTATGTATGTGTATAATTAAATATATTTATTCAGCTAAACCTGTACATTTTATTTATTGTTTTTACTACCCAACAGTCAACAATATTGATAGCGTGAAGATTTACATCTTACTTCTTTCTATTGTAAGAGAAAATATATCTGAACAGAAAAAGATAGATCACACTGTTTTATTTCCTTCAAAATACTATTTTTCTATAGTCGATTAAAAAATATCGAAAAGATAATAAAAATTGTTAGAAAGATTGAATATTATTAGAGATTTAGATAATCTTTCAGAAATTACAAATTTTTCGGAAAGATAATTAATAAGTATATTATATATAGAATCTCAATTATCTTAATCATATTCGAATAACTAATTAAGCACTTATACTTTATAAAAAATGATATGAAATTTAAATTGTATCTTGTGATATGCTTTTTTTATGAATAAATATGTTTAAAATATAATAAATATTTTCAAAAATTTTAAAGTCAATTTGATTTTTTAAATGGAATAGTTTATTTTTTGTATTGTAAATTAATAAATATTAATAATATTTAATATATATTTAATATTTAATAATATTTTTTTAATATATATTATTTTATTTGAAAGATAAAATTGATACTTGAACTAATATACTTTAATTTTAATGTGATGCATTCACGTATCTGGTTAAAACTGTCATAATTTGATCAAAAACTTTTTAAACAGAATTATTTTTTCGATAAAATGTTTTATTTGCTATCTACTAATCATATGAATATATGATTATAATATATTATAAAATATATCATTGATTATGAAACATTAAACAAATTGATCATCAAGGACAATGCAAAATTAATGTATGTTAGCTCCAACCTCTTTCTGGAACTATTGAATATAGTAATAAATTTAATTATACAGGAGTCCATTGTTATCAGGTTTAATTCATTAGATCAAGGAAAAAATTCATATGCCAATGATGGTCCACTGTCATTATCGTTCGAAATTCAAGGAATTGTGGTTCTTGATGTTGATGTTGTGAGTACTTGCATTTTCGAAGTTCTTGTAGTTCCGATGTTCTCTTTTATAATTCTCCATTGTGATTCTGATTATAATTCTGTTCTTTTTGAAGTTCTCACTAGCTTTTAAGGATTCTTCCCCAGACCGATACTCTCTGAAGTTCCCGCTATAAGCTTGCAGGTTTTCAATGAGGGTACACAAATACCCAATAATACTGAGGATCAACCACCTGATTGAGAGAACCAAAAAAAAAGAATAAATCCGTAGAATAACGTTATGCCACTGACAAATCCATTATTTTCCCAAAGGAAAATACATGCTGTTGCATGTGTTTGCACTTTCCCTCAGGTAGAATGACGCTAATAGCCATTAAGAATCTTTATAGCATAGCTATAAAGATCATTTCAGGTAATAAGACTATATTGCCATTCCATGCCAAATTGTTTCTAAATGTGCAAAGCAAATAGTTAACAATATTTTTCTCTTAAAAGACGATACTGTTTTTGCAGTATTATTTTAAACATTTGTGCAAATCTGAACATCATCTGTTCAGTATCTGAACAATGTGCGATATGGTATATTTAATCATAAAATAACTAGATTTATTATATTTTTATTGAATATTTTTATTCGATTGGATATTAACGAAAATATGCAAAATTTTTTATAGAGATATTATTAAGTTTATTACAAAATATATCATAATATCTTATCATGAAATTTTTAGCATAATAGTTCTCCTGCATATTATACAAGAGAATCATAAGAAGCATTCTTGAGACAATATTCCAATCGATAGAATGATCGCGATAAAGAATTTCCTGTAATTTTTTTTGTTGTTGAACTTTAAAGAATAAACTTTATTTTAACTTATCAATAATGCAAAAAAGTATCGAACAAAAAATAATTAATTACTTCGCAATTAAAAATATTGTTTTTTGATTAAAAAATAAGTTACGTCATTATATTGAAGTTGAGTTATTGATTATTAAAAATTATTTCGGTAATGTTTCATTACCTATTAGGAGATATAGTTAAGATATAAATATATATTTTCTTTTTTTTTAAAAAATTTGATTTAAATATATCTCTATCGATTTAAATATAAAAAAAATTATATTTAAAAAAAGTGACTTTAAAGTGACTTTCCATATTTTAGAATTTTCATATTGTTTAGTATTTATTCAAAATGATAAAATTAAATACTTTGTATATAAGTGGTTAAATTAAGAATCTTGTTAATTGTAGTTATATATTAATTATTATTTTTATATATATTATTATTATTTATAGTAGTTATAGATTAATTAAGTTGGATTTAATATACTTTTATAAATAGTCATACTTTATAAATATTTTAAAAATACTTGATTTGTAGAGAATTTTCTTTATTAAATAAATATTCAGATTTTTTTAATAAATGTTTTTTTAATAGATATAAATAGCCTTGTTATAGAATTTAAAGTTGACTAAAATTTCATTTGTGATTTTATTATTGAATGCTGCCATCACTATTTCATAGTTGGTACCTATTTGTTTTTCTTCAATACACACACTTGAAATATTAGAATATCCCATAAATTTCTTTTGCATTATACTAGGAATAACTTTAATTGATTATTTTTATATGAACATGCAGACTTATCTATTATCTTAATCGTTTATGGCATCGATTTCAGTCATCCCAGAACTCTTTTGAAATATGTTTCGTTGGAGACACAATCTATTTTGAAACATTTTTCTACACTGTTCAATATGAATAGCCGAAAGAAGCATTTGCGGCATATTATGTTGTATTGCTTTAAAAAAGATGAGATTTGTACTGTTTATGGGAGTAATAATATTACGATCATCCACAATTGATTTAAGAAATGTAAAGCTGGAAATTTTGATTTGAAAGATGAAGGCTGCAGCTGTCACCTAACAGATGAATACGAACCTTATTAAAGCTGAAAATCTGCGATATACTGTGCGTAAGATAGTAAATGCCACTAACATTCTAAAGACAACAATACATAATTATCTGATCAGGATGAAATATGTCAATCGATGTAAAGTTTGGATTCCACAGTCATTGACGGAGATTGATTTTATGAACCATATTTCTACATGCGATTTCCTTCCTTCTCCAACGACATGAAAGAGATCCTTTTTTAAAGAAGCTTGTCACTTGGAGACGAGACTTGAATTTTGTATCAAAATGTGTAACGAAAATGCACTTGATTTAAGAATAATAGACGTTCAATTGTTACGAGGAGCTTGGACTTCATCCGAAGAAAGTTCTTTTATCCATTTGGTGGAATTAGGAAGATGTAGTCTACTATGAACTTTCTCAAGATAAAACCATCAATTTTAGAAAATATTGCAATTAGCTTGATAAATTGAAAGACACCATAACAGAAAAACGGCCAAAATTGGTGAACCGACGATTAAGACAATGCAAAAAAAATGTTGTATTGATTATAAGAGAAAAGCTGTTATAATTGAGACATTCTATCATATCTTCTGTACTCCAAATCTTACTCTATCGGACTATTACTTATTTCTGTTATTAAAAAATTCTCTCCATGATAAACGATTCCAATCCGTAAGTGAAATAAAAATGCACCTCGAGGAATATTTTATAAATAAACCATACAACATACATTTTGGAAAAAGAAATAAAGAGATTTCCATCTAACAGATGGAAGAAGATGATAGAGCAAAACGTTCATATATAACGCAATAAATTAATTTTAAATAACAAATATCGTGTATTCATTTCATATCAAAAAAGAGAAAAAAACTTATGAGACATCCTAATATTTTATAAACAGATACGCGCAATTACATATAATTAAAGTTTCAAAAAAGCGACTAGGCGTGTGTCATTGCCATAAACCATTGGATCAAAAAATGTCGAAAAGCAACACTATTAAATAAAAAATACACAGGAAGGAAAGAAGAGATATTCATCAGAGTCATAGAATATAATTTAGTAGAATATAATTTAGAATGTTCAGCAATCGATTTAGATGCGACTGAGTACACGTCGTGAATAGTTTTCATCATATAGAAAATTCGACATGATAGAGGATACTAAGATAGGCAATGAAAAATACATTCAAACAATTGGATCAAAAGACATTTTTGCTTTTAATAGAAAAAAATGGATGCGAAAATATCTTAGCAATATTTTACACGTATCAGAACTAAGCTTCAATCTTTTCTCGATATTGCAACTCTTGACAAGGGATTACTTAGCAATACTCCAACAAAATATGCACATTCAAAAAGAATGAAGATATTGTTGCAATGGAAGAAAGAAAAGGTTAATTATTCGTAATGAAATTTAAAGTTATCACAAATGAGCATCAAATAAATGCGGCAATGCGCAATTTCTTTTTCTCCTGGTATAAATGAATGGCTTATCAGAATGTAAAACGTCAGGATATAAGATTTATAGAGTAGCACTACAGAGAAATAGTTCAGATAAAGAATGAAAATCAGAAATGGACATCATAACTTTTGAATGTCAAAAAAACACAACAGAAATAAATATTGAATCGCAAACCATTATTCAATCGAAAATGACAAGCAAATGCATTCAGGTGAAAAATTAGATGATTTAAAAAATAAAAATCAATACAAATAAGACAAAGCATTTGAAAGATAAAGACATGTTAATCAGAACTCATGTACGGAAACGTGTTGTGATCACGAAACACTATAAATCGGAAGACTATAATGACACAATCACATGTAGCAACGCGATCAAATGGAAAGCACTGACGACAAAATTAATTCCTTGGGGAAAACAAACATAGATGATAGTAAATCCGATTTTAAATCATCAAGTCATAGACAATCGATAGACGTACAAATTGAAAATGAATAACGATGAAAGCGTATAACCATTTAAGGTAAGAGTCATGATTCGAGGTTTCAAACAAACGGCCGGAATTGGCTATCATGAAAAGTTTAATTTAGTCCTAGAAAAGTTTAGTCCTGTAGCTAGATTCGATTCAATAAAAATCATCCTATCTGTTTCAGTTACAAACAAAATATACCTACAGCAATTTAATGTTAAGGCGGTTTTTCTCTATGGAGAAAAACTCATTTACAAGGTCATCTGCAGCAATCGAAGAGATACAAAAAAGAGGGACTGACCGTGTTTGCATCATAATTGAATCATAGTATGGTTTGAAGTTAGCGTCAAGATGTTGGAATTGTTTTACAACGGTACTGAAGAAACATAATCTCGCGTCCACCAGCGCAAACTATTGCGTATTTACAAATGAAGACAATCGGGACTAATTGATTCTAGCAATCTACATCGATAATAGACTAATCAGAGCAACGAACTATCATCCATAAAAAAGTTATTCTCCGAACTCCGCAAAGAATTTGAAATATATAATGAAATAAATATGTATCTGGGATTACAGATTGAGCTATTAGTAAATAATTCCATATTTTTGCATCAGGAGACTTATACCAAAAAAATTTTGCAGTGATTTAAAATCTACATAGTAGTAATCATAACAGATCAACACTATCAATTGAGCGTGAAGGGACAAGGAAAAATCAAAATTTCCATACCAACAAGCGGTAGGGAATTTAATGTACATGTCAGTGGATATTAGACTAGATTAGTAGTGAACAAAGCCAATCAACATTTTAAAAAATCAAACAAAATTCACTGAAACACGGTAAAGAGAATTTTCAAGAATCTAAAAAGAACAACAAAATATGATATTCATTATGCAATCGAACAAAATAATCACATTAAAACATTCAACGATGCAGATTACGCTGGAGATACTAAAATCAGAAAGTTCACTACTAATTTTGTATTAAAACTAGGCGATTCCGCAATTGCTTGGTTAATATAACAACAAGAAAAATCAAACCGTAAAAGAGATATAGATGAAAAATCTGATCAATGATTTAACTATGCTTAAGAATTTTACAACGAACCTTAATGTTACATTACATAAGCGCGATCAAGTTTATTAAAAATCTAAAATTTCATAGAGGGAGCAAGTACATTGACATACGCTATTATTTCATACGGGACAATTTCAAGGAATTTCTTCTGCAATTATATATATTATTATATATATAAGCATTGAAGGATTAGCAGACAGATCTATTAACAAATCTTCTAAGAAGAAGTATTTGAAGTATAAAGAAATCGAATACTGAATATCAAGAATATTGAGGACATTGTAGACACATAGAATTATGATACTCAACGTAATATGTACACATACTAAACAAATTGTTCACTTTTAGGAGGAGTGTTATAGAATTTAAAATTTACTAAAATTTTATTTGTGGTTTCATTATTGAATGTTGTCAGCACTATCATTATTTCATAGCTAATATCTATTTTTCTTTAATTTTAAATTTCTTTAAATTTTACTCACACTTCAAATATTTTATAAACAGATACGCGTATATAATTATGTATAATTAAATATATTTATTCAGCTAAATCTTAACATTTTATTTATTGTTTTCATAAATCAACCGAATCAACAAGTCTTCATTTGAAAATTTTACTAAAACTTCTAAATATTTAAAAAATGAATAGAAAAAATATTAAATTTATACAAAAATTTCAAGAAGAAAATATAATTTTATTTATCCTATTTAGTCTTTATTACATTTTCAAAATTTATTTAATAATATATATATATATATATTATTAATTGTTATAGCTATTGAAACATTGTTATAGCTATATTGAAACAAAAATTTTATTATGAAAAAAATTGAATGTTTGATATAAAATATATCAAAACAAATAGATACATGATAATTAATTGAAAGATATTAGAGATTTAAAAAACTCGCCATAGAATAAAGATGTTTCCATCGGTCATAATAGCAATTTCAGGGAAGAGAGAATTCTCCGAGAACTGTTGATGAACCGAGTATGTAAAGTTCGAATCATGATCAACTCGTAGAAGATTGGTGCGAGCATTACTTGTTATCATATCTGGATATTTCCTAGAGGTGAAAAAAACCTTCTAAAAGATATACTAGAGAACGCTAGAAAATAATTTCTTATATATTCCATGAAACTTGGCATCAGTATATTGATAACTTATTTTCAAAGAAAACTATATCTCCCTGTTAAATAAATAAATAAATTTGAATAAAACAAATAAAACGAATAAAATTTTTTCCTTTTTGCTATATAGTTTTAAGCAATCTTATAGTTTCGACAATTTCTTGTTGATATTTTATATATGAAATATTAAATTGGAAAATAGTTTTTAATATTTTACTAGATAATTATTTATGAATATTTATGTAATAAATTATGTAAAATTATTAAGATTATGTATATTAGATTTAAAAATTAATTTCTATAAGTATAAATTTATATAAGTATAAAATTATTCTAAAATATTTCTAAATAAAGTTATTATTTTAAAAAAAATATGCAACTTTTATTTTTTATTTTAATATTCGGAATTATTTTGTTTTATTTTTGGACAATTTTTAAATTCTTTAATAAAAAAGAAAGATTTTGATAATAAGATCATTAATGTTTTTTTAAATCTCTTCTACTACATGAATATAATTTGTATATACCAAATGAGTGGATGAATGAATTTAAATGGATGATAGTCAAAGAAATACTAATTTAGAAAAGCAATAATTCATGTGGAAAAATCTTCTAAGTCATAAGTGGTATTTTTTAGTTTTCTTTTTTTTTTTTGAAATGTAAAATATCTAATAAACAAACTTGCTTGCGATCTTATCAGAAATCAACTGATGTTGATAGTGATTTGTATTGATAAATCTGAAATAAAATTATCTTAGTATATTATCTTATATATTTTTTGAAAATAAAAAATAAATCGTGCATAATGTCATCAAATCATCACGCAAATGCTCATTTAGTTTTTTTTTTTTATTAAAAATAATTATCATAAAGTACACTTCGTCATTGTTGTTTTTTAAGTTTTTTCTTTTCATTAAGTTTTTTTTTGATATTTATATTTTCTAGATTTTAATCTGATTTGTAATTCATTATTGTTACTTTCGATGAAAAGATCATTGTTTAAATAATACTTTTTCTTCATTTTTTTTTGTTTGATGACATATTATACATTCTTCTTTTTAAATATTTAATAAATTACTATATTATTACATTTATATATTATTACATTTCTTTCTTGATATTTAATTGCATAAATAATTAAAGCATATTTTGTTTAATAATTATAATTTAAAACAAGCGATACAATTTTTTTCGATTTAATACCAATATTTAATTTTTTTCCCTAATAAATATTTAATAATTTGATAATTTTTTACAATTTCACATATCACACGAAATTGTTGTTGATGAAAGACAAAAATAAATAGAATTGTAAAAGAAATACCATTGATAATTACTTGATATTAATTTTTTAACTTTTTACATAATCTAATGATTTTACATTGTAGTTTGCATCATAATAAACATGTGTTTTTCATTTTTTGCACGACCAAAATATTGGGTTGGCAACTAAGTAATTGCGGATTTCACTCATAGATGGCTTCAGTTGAATTTTTAGATTTGCTGGCGTAGTCCAAATGTAAAACACATTTTGTTATTTGATAATTGGCAATTCAGCTGTCAATCAGTAAAAAAAGTTTTTTGATCGGTTGCGTAGTTTTCGTTTGGCGTTCGTTGAAAAATGGAAAATCAAAAGGAACATTATCGTCATATTTTGCTTTTTTATTTTCGCAAAGAGAAAAACGCATCGCAAGCTCACAAAAAGTTATGTGCTGTTTATGGCGACAAAGCCTTAAAAGAACGGCAGTGTCAAAATTGGTTTAACAAATTTCGTTCTGGTGATTTTTCACTCAAAGATGAAAAACGATCGTCTAGTTGAAGTTGATGACGATCTAATCAAAGCAATAATCGATTCGAATCGTCATAGTACAACTCGTGAGATTACAGAGAAGCTTCATGTATCATACATGCATTGAAAACCACTTAAAACAACTTGGCTATGTTCAAAAACTCGATACATGGGTTCCTCACGAACTGAAAGAAAAGCATTTAACGCAACGCATTAATAGCTGCGATTTGCAAAAAAACGTAATGAAAATGATCCATTTTTAAAACGACTGATAACTGGCGATGAAAAATGGGTTCTTTACAACAATATCAAGCGGAAAAGATCGTGGAGCAGGCCACGTGAACCAGCTCAAACAATATCAAAAGCTGGTATTCATCAAAAGAAGGTTTTGTTATCAATTTGGTGGGATTACAAAGGAATTATCTATTTTGAACTCTTATTACCCAACCGAACGATCAATTCTGTTGTCTACATTGAACAACTAACAAAATTAAACAATGCAGTTGAAGAAAAGCGACCCGAATTGACAAATCGAAAAGGTGTTGTATTCTATCATAACAATGCAAGACTACACACATCTTTGGTCACTCGGCAAAAATTATTGGAGCTTGGTTGGGATGTTTTGCCACACCATATAGTCCTGATCTTGCACCATCTGATTACTTTTTGTTTCGATCTTTACAAAACTCCTTGAATGGTAAAAATTTCAATAATGATGATGATATCAAATCGTACCTGATTCAGTTTTTTGCTAATAAAAATCAGAAGTTTTATGAACGTGGAATTATGATGCTGCCTGAAAGATGGCAAAAGGTCATTGATCAAAATGGGCAACACATTACAGAATAAAGATATTTAGTTCAATGAAAAAATTGTCTTTGATTTTCTAAAAAAATCCGCAATTACTTAGTTGCCAATCCAATATTATTTTCTGTATATTATAGAAAAAAATATTTTCTCAAATTATAAATTCTTAATTTAATTTTTCATGAAAAAGAATATAAATTAGAATATATAAAGTAGAATTAAGTTCGAAAATAAATAAAAGAAATTTTATTGAATATTAATATTTAATCAAATTACTGTAATATATTTAATTATATATTGCATATGACAAATTTGGTTGCTTAGAATTAATTAAAGAACAAGTTTTACATAATTCTTTTGTCAAAAAAACGCAGTTTTCGAAATGATTTAAAAATAAATTTCATATCGATTTCATTTCATATGCATTAAATGATCTATCACGATCTTGTGAAAATATTATAAATACTATTATTATTAAATATTTATTCCAAGAACTTGTCTACTGTTAGGTCTACATGATATGTTTCTTGCAAAATTGTTCTCTTTAGAATGAAAAGAATGTTACATTTTTTATTTGTATATTTTCCTATGATTTATGAATTTATTTCTAAATTGATTTTATTATCAAAAATCATATTCATTCTTTCGATGAATTCACTAATCTCATCATTTTGAAACATGTTATAAATCAAAAATTGAAATTACAACAATAAATATAAAGCTATTGATATCGTTATAACTTCAACATTATTAGAATTGCCGATTTCATCTCAAAATGCTATTCAAATAATGTGATTCATAAATGTTTCCTTTTGCAGGAATTAGTTGAAGCATTGAAATAAGAAACATTATATTAAAATAAACTAGCTACATTGTTTTATTTGAAATAAATTGAAAAGGATATTATAAAAATGTTTTTAGTTATAAATAGTTATTATATGTATATATTATAATATATATTAATTATACAACGAGTTCAATTATTAGATCAATCAAAAATTTATGTTCCAAAAATATAATATAATATATAATAATCAAATTGTTGCACATTCATAATTTTCGAGATAATAGAAATTATTATTACTATATTGAATTTTATTTATACATATCTATTTATGAAAATGTATATGATAGCCGTTTATTTTTTATTTCTCTGATAATATTTCAAAATATATAACGAATGAATTAATCACATTTATATTCATTATATTTAATGCCTACTGATAGTGAGCATTAAATAAAATCGATTTCTTGGAAAATAAAGCCTCATACGAAAAAATACTTTCAATTTATTTTTTTATGTAGTATCAATATTTTTCAATATTTTATCACTTATTCTAGTTATCAACTATTCTCTAATAATTATTAATATTTGAGGCAAATTTAGAAGCAAATATAGACGCAGTTAATCAAAATTATATCCGAATGTTTATTTCAATACAGAATACAGAAATACAGAAATATCGAATTACAATAGATAAAAATTAATAAATTGATTATATTTTACCATACTTAAATTTATTACTAGAGTATTCTTTTGAATTCACAGAATGTGAAAATAAAATAAAAAATTTTTGGACGATTGAAATTATAATGATCAAAATTACATCATAAATAACAAAAAAGAATCACAAACATTGCTTGCTCACTTTAATCAAACTTAAAAAATTTAGTATAATTCAATAACAATTACAAATGAAATATCATGCATTTTATTTTTAAATAAATAGATTTATTTATTAATATGATAGATTTAAATAATAAATTATTAAATAAATAAAAAATAAATATGTTTATAATGTTGGATATTATTGTATTACCTATGTTACGCGATATGTCACGCATATATCGTCAGTTATAAATATGTACATGTAAACACTCACACACAAGCGCGCACGTGCACACACACACACACACACACACACACACACACACACACACACACACACACACACACACACACACACACACACACACACACACACACACACACACACACACACACACACACACACACACACACACACACACAGATCCATTGCTATGTAATAATAAAAATAATAATATATTTTTTTAATATCTCGGAAACTAACATGAGATTGCTTCGTACATATTATAATCCATATTTTATAATTTTTTTTTATTTTATACATTTATTATCCTTTTAATCTCAAATACTAATGTCATTATTTATACTTATAAAAAATTTCTGTACATATACGAATATAAACATAAATATAATCATGATAAACATAATCACGATTTATTTTTTGTTGAGATAAAGTAACATATACAAATCTATATTAATATGTATAACAGTGAACCAAAAAGTTATGAATTGATAATTTTGAAATATTTCAACCTCAATTTATTCTGAATTTATACATTTCATATAAATTACTATATTTTGATATTAAAAATTTAAGCATCTACGAATCTTTCGAATGTAAAAATAATATATAAAATAAAAATAATTACTAATTATTATAAAAAGATATTAACTTTCAATTTTAATGACTTTTTATTAAATTGATATATCAATCATCCTGAATGTGTCATAAATATTTTACTTGAAAATTGTTATTTTTTAAAAAGTTATTAACGAAAATTTTCGAAACAATTTAGTTTAAATTAGTTTTAAACAAATTCATTATTATAAATAATAATTCATAGCCGCTTTATGACGATTAGATTAATAGTTAAATGAAATTAATTTTTAATTCCAATTTAAAATGAGATTAAATTTAAAATTATAATCATTAATTTGATGTTAAATAAAGATTTATTTAATTTTCGGTTTCATGATTTCGGTTTATCGAATTTAAATTAAGTTAAATAAATAAGTCTTTAATAAATATTTAATTTTAATATATATATTAAATATAATAGTTAAAATAATATATTAATTTATTAGCATATTTATTAGAATGGATGATTATTTTATAGCATATATATTAATTATTATGTATTATCACTATAAATCAAATTCTTTATAAAATAGTTGCGATTGTATTTCTATTTAATAATTAAACCATTATTTCAACCATTATCAATTTTATATAATACTATCAAATGGAATAATGCCGATAAATAATTGGACATTTTTACTATAATTAATGCCTATCACACTTCATAGAGATTTAAAAAATATTTAAAATATAATAAAAAAAGTGCGCTCTTTTTTCTTTTTATATTATTTTATATAATACAAGATTAATTTAATAACATTTAATTATTCTCTTGTTTGTTTTAAATTTGTTTTAAATTAAAAGATTGGAAATTTTATATATTTTATATATAATTTAAATTATTTTTTATAATTATAGTATATAATATATATACACTCATAAGAATATTATATGTAAATACATAAGAATTATATTGAATATTTAATAATTTTTATAATATAATATAGCCACTAATATAGCTATGAAAATAAAAACAAGAAAAAGATGAGAAGTGAAGAGATTGTATAGGATTTTTTATATATACATATATTATACAATATTTATATTGTGATAATATTATAATAATAGTATATAATAGTTTTATAAATACTATAATATTTTTTATAATAATATAAATAATTATATTTATAATATATTTATATTATATATTATATTTTTTTCATTTATATATCTTACTTTTTCTTGAGCTTTCTTTTTTTCACGGATAAATTTTTTATAAATTAAATTAAATTTTTTTTTATAAATAAAATTTAAATTATATTATGTTAAACATTTAAAGACAAAATATAATTTTTAATTAAATTTTTAATCAATCAAAATATAGCAATTATTATTTTTATTTATTTTTATATATATGAATTTAAGAAGTAGATAAAAAATATTAGTTTTAATTTTAATTCATGGTATTAAGAATTATATTTTTTAAAAATATGTATAATAAAGGATGT
The DNA here is from genome assembly GCF_003254395.2 of Apis mellifera. Taxonomy (NCBI): domain Eukaryota; kingdom Metazoa; phylum Arthropoda; class Insecta; order Hymenoptera; family Apidae; genus Apis; species Apis mellifera. The sequence continues at coordinate 2,341,721 of NC_037639.1, forward strand.
CCCAAAATTAACGCAAGATTTGAATTTGTTGCCATTTTTGCATTATGTTGTTGGCAACCCTGAAAAAAGAACAGTTTGACAGCTGAGAGTGTAGAGTTACTAAAATGGAGCGTTATATGATACAACAACGTGGAATGGATTATTAATCACCAAAAGTGGATACTGGTTTTTCGAGCAAAATAATCCTAAGCGATGAAGCACATTTTCACCTCGATAGCTTTGTTAATCGCCAAAATTGCCATGTTTGGAGAATGTGTGATTAGCGGAAAACAAATGCACGCAATGCACACAAACATGTCACTGTTTGGTGCGGATTTTGGACAGGAAGCATCATCGGACCATACTTTTTTGAAAATGAGGCTGGTCAAGCAGCAAATGTTAATGTTAATACTCGATATCGCGACATGATAACACAGTTCTTTCTGCTGAAATTGAATGATACTGTGATTTATTTTACAAGACGATGCCACAGTCAATGAAACAATTCAATTACTGCATGAAACATTTCCTGGTCGTCTATTCTTTCGTTTCGATGATCAGAGTTGGCCTTCTAGATCATGTAATTTAATATCATTAGATTTCTTCTTAGGGGGTTATTTGAAGTTAAAGGTCAATGTCAACATAATGTCCAACACAATGTCCCATAACCACACATATATTACAAGAAGAAATTAAATGCTGCATCAATGAAATTCACATAATTATGCAGGAAAATATCATAAAAAATTTCGACGAAAGAGTGCGTATGTGCCAGCAAAGCCGTGGAGACCATTTACCTGATGTGTTATTCCATAAATAACCCTATCCTATTTTATGATTCACTTAAAAAATAAATATCTAAAGACTAAAAACTCTCTTTTATATTTAATTCAAATCTTGCATTAATTTTGGGACACCCTTTATAAACTGTGTATATTATTTCCGGTTCAGATGTAATTTATAATAACTCTTTCTCATGGTAAAAATTTTAAAGTTCAAAACTAAACAACTTTAAATATTGTAATAAATGTGATTCCTGAACTGATTACCCGAAAGATCTACTGCCATAGGATTGTATAATTGTTTATATTATAAGTTTTGAGTGAATAAATGGTAATTTATTTTAACCGTTTGCGAATGATTGATGATTATAATGATTCTAACTGTATTTTAATCTGAATTATATTATTGAATTATTGAATTCTATGTGATCTATATTCTATTTCTATTTTAATTGATTTCATTTAGAAAATTATCGCAGATCTTGACTTTTCCTCAAATCATTAGTTTTCGTGAAAATGTAAACTAAGAGAGAGTTAGAGGAACCAATCATCACATTAGAGGACATGGTTGCATCGCAATGCATGGGATCAAGGTCTTTGCGCTCGCTTCCATGATGATCCATTGCAAAGCATACAAATGACTTGTGAAATGGTTATTGTTGCTATATCTATTTAAATCCACTCAAAAATTATTATTAAACTATTCAAAATACTTGAGCTGTTGAAAATAAAATCCAGACTTCTTCACAAGTTTTATTCTTAATAAAAAGAATTCCTTCATCAAACTTATGATATATATTTATTGTATATGGTAAATTTGTGAAATATTTTTGGAGGATCAATAGAAACCAAATAAACAAAAATAAAGTTTGATTTGGTCACAAAAATATTATATGTATTTATTAAGTTTAAGCAATTGAAATTAATATTAAATGAAGAAATAGACATAATAAGACAAAGCTATCGCAATTATTTATTTCTGTTTTCTTTTATCTATTACAAATATTATTTATAATTTAATAAATAAGTTTTAACCGATATTTTTGTATCAACTTTTATTTTTTGTATTTATTAGCTTTTAGAATCGATTGTTTAAAAATATCAAATATATTAACATCATATACATGTATATCTTATACAGTATATTCAATAGAACTTTTCAGAGAATTGCGATACTGATATTCTTAGTTAATCAACTGCATGACGATTTTGTATATATTTTAATATCTAAATAAATATATAATATATAGATACTTCATAGATAAATAATAGATCTATAAGGGCGTCTTCTTTCATCTACTAAATATCTATTTTTTTTTTTGTTTGTAATTATTCGAAATAGGGAGATTTCATCAAGTTTGATAATTTTTGAATATACTTTTAGATGTAGAGGATAAGATTTTAAATAACTTTTTCCTTTGCATATTATAGCGATTTGGCTTTAATTTTCGAGATATTTGAAGAAAAAGATTGTTAACAATTATTATATATTTTTTCTATACATATATGTTTATGTATTTATAAATTTTGGTCGGAAAGCTACTTTCTTATCTACCATGATATGCTTAAAATATCTCAAGTCCAAACTTAATTATCTTAAGCAATCGAAATTACAATAATTGAAATTATAATGACTATCAGTATCATTTTTCATAACTATTATTATAATTTATTGCCAAAAGATTGTTTTACATTTTATTTTTACATTGAAATGTCCAAGTTTGATTTGAAATATTAGATTTAAAATAGATTTGAAATATTTTAAATCTACTATAATCAATGAATAAGATTTTTTATTTCATTCATTCTATATTTAGTTGCTTAAATGTTACATTATGTTTACATAATGTTTACATTAACAGAGAATAAGTGGCAATTAAATTATATAATATTTATATAATTGCAGACATATAGATATAATTTCTATGTAATAGTAACAGCAATTTTTTTTTTACAAATATCTCGAAAATTAAACTTTGATTATTGTTATAAGGAAAAAAATTGTTCAAAATGTTTCTACAACATATCAAAAAATCATCAAAAGCAGAGAGGTAATTCTTTTTCTAGATAATCACCGCATGAATTTTAATTATGCATATTATTTCAAAAAACAATAAAGAATTGTAATATTATTCATATCAAATTATTATTTTTTCATAAACAAGCATATTTTTTGCATCTTTTATAGATAATTTCATTTGTTATGTCCACGGCTTTTATTTTTATTATTTTAAATTCTTAAATTTAAATAAATTTTGAAATCATTATCAAGTTTTTGTCATGAAAAAGCTTTTTGTCAATATATTGAATATAAACAATGTACTTTATCTGAACAATCGATAATTGCTCGTGATCAAATTGAACATTGAACGATCGATAAAAATTTTCATTGTTGAGTTCGTACATTATATATTTGATGAAGCAAATTTTATCGTGTAAAAAAGCTTTTTGAGATTAGCAAAATTTTATCATTAATAGAATCAGCGGAATTATTAATGAGTATGATACCGAGGTTAAATTATTACTTGCATACTTTTGATAGTTAGCAACCAAAGAAGAACACCAAAAAAGAAAGGATATTTTTGATGTAATATATGCGGAAATTGAAGATATTAACAATACTTTATTATTATCTCGTTTGATTTATTTCAGTTGTAATATTTATTTACTATTACTTAGCATATTTTAAGTACTTTTATGATTTTCAAAAAATCATTGAAAGCTATGAAATTTTAGTGGAATTAAGATTTAAGAAAAATTAATTTATTATAATTTATATTATTAAAATGAATTAATTCTAAAATAAATTCGTTATTATTAAACCGATCAAAATTTTTTTTTCAGAAATTATTTTAAACAATTAGAGAACTCAAGAAGTAAAATGACTTAGTAAAACGGTAAGATCTGTAAATTAGATGATATATGATATACTTATATGATATATTATATGATATATTATATGATATATTATATTATATCTTATATATTTATATCCTTATTATTATATTTTATTATATTTATTGGTAGTTGATGTTTAAACTATGTTAATTATCGTTTTGAAAAATATATAAAATGAGAATAATACTTTAATGATAAATGAAAATAACACATCAATAAATAAAAAATAATATGTAAATCATGATTTATAATATTGAAAAAATGTAATTTATAAAGAATACAATTCTACAATAACAGAGAAATTATAATATAATAATAAGAAATTATAATATAATACGTCGAATGATTTCCAAATAAAAGTCACTTATTCTATCGCATTATTGATTAATAAAGTCAGTCAAGAAACTTTAATCAAATGAAACGAAATGAAATCAAATGGATTTTATAAACAGTAGAGATCAATTATATTATATTAAATTATATTAAATTATTCCCCGAATAATTATTTATTATTGAAATTAAATATTTGTTCAATTTTATTTTTATTATTTATCCTTTCATTTAAAAACTTTATGAAGAAAATTTACGTAATTATATTATATTTTGTTAATGAATATTAACAATTGGAAATTAATGCATCATTTTTTAAATAAATAAATATATATAATATTTATTATTATATTTTTAGATTCGTATATAAAGAATTCTTATTTTTGTGGTTTGTTTATAGTAAGATATGAATCATCAATGTCTATGAAATAGTTAATATTTAATACAAAATAGAAAAAAACATTAGATTCTTTTTATTCAAAAAACTTTAAATGCTAAATATATATTGCTTTTAGAAAATTTGTTATCAAAGAAAAATAAGTTAGAAAATTTATCTTAAAAATCTTAAAAATATTGAAATCAATTATGAAATCAGTATATAAGTCAGCATATCAACTTACGTCACAATTCATGATCGAATGTTAAATATTGAATTAGTTTCATTTCGGAGTCTCTTGAATTCTTTTTGTGGAATATATTAATTATCTCTTTTTTTTTGTTAGAACTATGATTCACATAGAATTTAAATTTAAAGATAATAATTTAAATATAATGATATTCTTTGAAGTTAGTAATTTTTAAATAATGTTTTGTAGAATAAATACAAAATTCTCTAAAATAAGATATAACAAAAGAATAGTAAGTAATAATATAACTTAAAAAAATTAAATCGAAGACTTTTTGATAATCTATTTAATAATATTTTTTTATATCATTTTTTTATATTTTTCAAACTAATCAAATTGTTTCAATTATCAATTATTGATTCAATTATTTTTAATCATTGCTAATAAATAGATCAAAAGTGAAAATTATTTAATCAGATTAGTATTAATAAATTGGATAGCATTTCTGAATTGCAGAATAGTTAACAACTCACAAGTAGTTTAAGAAATGGGTCAATATTCTTCGCTTTAATTATTGATATATATAATTTCAGTAATTATGTACTATTATTACAAGGATTTATCTCATAAAAAGGCTCTTTGGATTTCTACAATGATATAGCAGGAAAAGAGGAGATATAAGTTTATTTATATTTTATTTCGTATAATAATATTCAATTGATTGACTGATTACAATACAAAGAAAAAATTTATTTGATAGTAGTTGACTTTTACATGTTTGTAGATTGAAAAAAATATATCAAAAAATATATTGTTAAAAACGAAAATTAATCGAAAAATAGTCAATCGTTAAACTGAAATAATTATTTGGGCAATCATAATCGATTATTATAGTTGTTAACTGAATAATTATTCATTTTATATAATAATTATTCACTTATCATTACTTAAAATTATCTTTAATCTGATTCATTCTCTATATTAAATTTTTAATGATTTTCAATAATTCTAATTTTCAACAATTGTATTATCAGCCTAGAAAAAGAATAACTTATTTTTCTTTAATTTATAATCTTTTATTTTTATTTTATTTTCAAAGATTCACGAAATATCTAAACTCTCTAATATAAATATTAAATATAACTATATTAATTTATTTGTTATATATTTTGGATTTTGCTTATTACGATGCATTATAAAAATAAACGGATCACATATGGATGCACATATAATATGGATGCATATATTGGCAAATATTGAACATATAATAATGAAAGATTTTTATTAATATTTTGAAAAGTAATCAATATTCGCAGTTAAAATTTTATAAGTAAAATAATGTTAAAATATAATTTACTTTAGATTTAATTTTTTAAAATTAATATTATAAAAAAAATTAGACGAATTAAAGTAAAAAAAAAAAAAATGTTACTATACAAAAATATTAGAAAATTTAGAAAAAATTATAAAATAATAGTTTTAATTTTGATAATTATCTATAAAAAGAAGTTTCTCATCAATTTTGATGATTTATAAATATGAATAATATAATTTATAGAATAAGATTTTGAATTTCTCTCTTGCATACAAGACTACCACGAATATATAGTTACGTACAATTTTTTAAAATAATAGCAATCATACAAATATATTGAATAAGACTGAACAACATAGTTATATGTGTAATTATATCTATAAAAAAATTTTAAATCTTGTTCTTTATAATATATTCAAAAACTATTCTAAAACTTCTTTTGTAAGATAATTTTTTTTCTAAGGTAATTTCTTTAATTTATATAATCCATTTCCATGATAAGAAACATTTAATACATAATAAAAAAAAATTCATGATGCAATAAGCAAAGCACAAAAGAATGAAGGAATAAATTAAAATATCAATAATATATGTTGATGCAAGAAAATTATTAAAATTTTGTGAGGCATCTCTTATTAAAGTTTTGTGAGAAATTCCTGATTTTTCCACAAAGCAGTGATATGTACATAAACACTATCAAAACTGCACAGAACTGCGGAATCGTATTTGTAAATATATAGGCCCTGTAGACTTGCTCATGTATTTAGATGAGTGTATATCTATTCGTTCTTTCTATCGGAAATGTAATTGGCACTTTCTGAATCAATTAACCAATCGCACGTGGCAAATGATATTCCTGTTTATCGCCGTTGGGCTCACACACAGTAATTCATTGTATTATTGTATTAGTTCTACTGCTTAAAGACTTAATGAAAGATTTGCATGTATATTGCATATATTATGTGTGCATCACTATCATTACATTATCTGTTATAAAAAAACTGTTATATATAAAAAAACAATTACTTCTATTCGTGAAAAATATAAAAATATATTTTTCATATATATATCTATATATTTTTTATATAACTATATAAATATATCTTTATTATATATTATATCTATAATCTATCATTATTAGAAAATAGTATAATGTTTGTACATTGATTGTAATATTTATAACTTGTTAAAATTATCTATTCTGAGATTTTTCAACATATGTTTATTAAATACCTTAATAAATGTCTTTAAATATAAATATATTTTTTATTGACAAAAAATTATATCGAATTATATTATGAATAATAAATGAATAAATTATAATATTTAACATACTTTTTTTGTACATATGTTGCTTGGACTGTTTAATCAGTAACATATAGCCAATGATATTGTCACAATTCAAAACTATGCTCCATAATTGGTTAATGTTTTTGTTAAAAATTCGTTAACAAAGTCATAATAAAAAATTTTTTGCAAAAGGAAATTATTTCAACATAATGTTAACTAATGTTCTCACATTTTTGGATCACTCTTATTCTATTCTAATAATAAAAAACTTTTACTATATTCTTATACTATATATTCCACTTATACACATATAATATATCCTTGGTATATATAGCTATCTTTTTTATCTTAATATTATATTAAATATTTTTTCTACATAAATTATAAACAAAAAATAAAACTGATATTCTCGATATCTAAATACAATTAATTGAATAATTTTTTCGAAACAAATAATAAATAATACAAAATATATAAAAATTTATTAGTAAGAATATAATCTTAAAAACATTAGAGAATAATTTAACATTAAGTTATATAAATTTTTAAGTATGAAATAAATATGAATAACAATTTAATCTAATCTTAGCAATATCAATTTTAAAATTATAAAATATTAACAAAACATTTTTATTAATATTTTTCTAATAAATAATAATTAATTTAGTATAATGAATAAAGGATGATATTTATAAGATCAATATTAAAATTGATTTTATTTTAATCAACAATTAGAATAATATTTGAAAAATATATCGATTGAAAGCTTATATCTTAAGGATTAAAATAATAGTGATTCGGATTGCTGCAGATTGATAGTTTTCAAGATATTAATAAAAATTATTATTATTATATTGAATTTTGTACTCATATATGTGTCTATAACATTAAATACATTAGCACGCGATTACCACTATCTACTACTATTTATTACATTAAACTATACATTGACTGACATTTAAAATATTTAACGGCTAAAAATAAATGGTTAAATATTTCCATATTGGATATTCTTCTGAAAAGCATATATATTTAATTGACATAAAATTTGAAAAAGAAATTCTGAAGGAAAGGGTTATGAATCTCAAATTTAAAATTTTAGCTTCGAATATTTAATTTCTCAGATATTAATAAAAAAATTTCAGTAAATATATTTTCCATAAATATAATTAATACAACTATTTTTGCATCGATATGATAATATATGTGATAATTCGTCACATAATAGTAATAATGATTTAGCAAAAAATAAAAGCTGATAGTTGAGAAAGAGTAGTTTTTTTTGTATATTCAAAAAAAAGAAAAATTTAAGATTCATATGGGATATAAAACATATTGAATAAAAAATCTTTAAAAAATCCAATTGCTTCCGAGATATTATTTTATATTAATATCATGATTTATTCAGATTATTATAAATTCTTCTATACATTATATAATATATATATAATATTTTACTTAGTATTCATAAATCATTTTTTCAATATATATATATTTCATGATAAAAGTAGATATAAATAGTATTCTAATAACAAAAATTGTGCCTCAAAATCATTGCAACTTTGTCATTAACTTTATAATTACGCAATTATTCATTATATTAAATTATTTATTATACTTAGTTATTATAAAAGTATTTTTATTAATATTTTGAAAACTATATCCAACTTTTCAAAACTATATCCATTATTATTATATAGTTTTTATTCCCAATAATTATTAAAATTAATAATAAGAATAATAAATTTATATAAAATTTTTTATTATTGAAATATATTTTCTAAATAAGTAAATATGATCTATGACTTGCGAATAATGATATTGTTGAATGAATAATTGTTGAATGACTATATATTTATTATAATTAATAATATGTATAAGATGTATAAGTTATAATTAATAATAATTATAATAATTTATATTATAATCATTTTTAATCTAATATTGCTCTTCAGAAATTGAGACAAGAAACAGATTTTATTATTATTATATTAAATAATAATATATTTTCAAAATTGTAAAACTTGTACGAAATTCATAAGACGACAAATAGAAAAGCATAAAGATTTGTTTGTTCACAATATGATAACATTTGATAACATTCTATTAACATATCTTAATAACATTCGTGATTGATAATATCCGTAGATCTGTTCTCACATCTATTCAATTAAAATATTGGGTTGCAACTAAGTAATTGCGGATTTTTTTAGAAAATCAAAGACAATTTTTTCATAGAACTAAATAACTTTATTCTGTAATGTGTTGCCCATTTTGATCAATGACCTTTTGCCATCTTTCAGGCAGCATTATAATCCCACGTTCATAAAACTTCTGGTTTTTATTAGCAAAAAACTGAATCAGGTACGATTTGATATCATCATCATTATTGAAATTTTTACCATTCAAGGAGTTTTGTAAAAATCGAAACAAAAAGTAATCAGATGGTGCAAAGTCAGGACTATATGGTGGATGTGGCAAAACATCCTAACCAAGCTCCAATAATTTTTGCCGAGTGACCAAAGATGTGTATGGACTTGCATTGTCATGATGGAATACAACACCTTTTTGATTTGTCAATTCGGGCCGCTTTTCTTCAACTGCATTGTTTAATTTCGTTAGTTGTTCAATGTAGACAACAGAATTGATCGTTCGGTTGGGTGGTAAGAGTTCAAAATAGACAATTCCTTTGTAATCCCACCAAACTGATAACAAAAACTTCTTTTGATGAATACCACCTTTTGATATTGTTTGAGCTGGTTCACGTGGCCTGCTCCACAATCTTTTCCGCTTGATATTGTTGTAAACAACCCATTTTTCATCGCCAGTTATCAATCGTTTTAAAAATGGATCATTTTCATTACGTTTTTTTGCAAATCGCAGTTATTAATGCGTTGCGTTAAATGCTTTTCTTTCAGTTCGTGAGGAACCTATGTATCGAGTTTTTGAACATAGCCAAGTTGTTTTAAGTGGTTTTTAATGCATGTATGTGATACATGAAGCTTCTCTGCAATCTCACGAGTTGTACTGTGACGATCCGAATCGATTATTGCTTTGATTAGGTCGTCATCAACTTCAACTGGACGATCAGAGCGTTTTTCATCTTTGAGTGAAAAATCACCAGAACGAAATTTGTTAAACTTGAACTGAACAATTTTGACACTGCCGTTCTTTTAAGGCTTCGTCGCCATAAACAGCACATAACTTTTTGTGAGCTTGCGATGCATTTTTTCCTTTGCAAAAATAAAAAAGCAAAATATGATGATAATGTTCCTTTTGATTTTCCATTTTTCAACGAACGCCAAACGAAAACTACGCAACCGATCAAAAAACTTTTTTTACTGATTGACAGCTGAATTGCCAATTATCAAATAACAAAATGTGTTTTACATTTGGACTACTACAGCAAACCTAAAAATTCAACTGAAGCCATCTATGAGTGAAATCCGCAATTACTTAGTTGTCAACCCAATATAATAATATAATAATATTTTTTTCTATTGTATAAAATTACAGAAAATTATAATACTGTAATATTATAATTTTTTATAATTTTATAATTAAAAAATTAATTTGTCATTAGTTAAAAAAATTGTGATATTTTCAGTTTTATGAATATTAAACAATATTTTAATTAATCAAATAAAAATTCACAATTAAATCATACGTATGGTAATATATATATATATATATATATATATAGATTCTAAGAAATTCAATCAACTTGTATATCTATTTATTATTATTTTTCTGATATATGATTTATTTATCATCAATAAGATAAATATTATATAAAAATAATATTTTATATAATAATATTTATATTTAAATAATAATATTTACTGAATATAAAAATAATATAAATGAATATTCGCATCTTTCATTTTATATAATGGCAAAAAAATGCATCTAATTTCATTCACGAAAACAATCGCATACTTATAATTATTACATATTATATATCATATAATTGAATTAACAATATATAATGGATTAATAATAACAACAACAAATTCGTTGGTATATCAATTTTTATATCATATTAAAAGATACATGTGTAAATATATATGTTAAATTAGATTTAAAAAGAAAGGAAAAAAAAACTTCGGAGGATGAATAACATAAAAGATTCATCTTTCTATGTGATTTATCTCTAGCTTTATTAAAGGAAAAAAAATTTTTTTTTAAATCAATTTTTTGAGATAATAGGGATTTGGGATTGGAAAGAAATAATTTACTTGGGAATAACTGATTAATTGTAAGATTGATATTTATTTAATAAATCTCACAAATATTTTTATTTTCAAAATGTTTTTATTAAAATAAATAATTTTTTCATATCTGATTAATATGATTAAAAAGAAGAACATAATATCACTTTGAAATTTTAATTGAATGTCGTTTGGTCTACAAATAAAATAATAGGTTGCATAAATTTTTTTTAATAAAAATAAATATGAACAATTCTTTTTTAAAAATTACGAAATATTTTTAAAAAACATTCGAATTTTAATAATTACTATTTCTCAAAAAATAATTTTTCTTCGCTGAATATAAATAAGATCTATATATTTATATAATAAAATCTCATGAGAATTTTTAGAAAGGTAGATCATGTTATTGTCAATGAAACAATTATGCGAGATATTCTAATTCACAAAATAATAAAGATTATATTTTTATACAAACCAAATTGAAAATTTATATAATTTATTAAAAATAATTTTTAAAAATTAATAATATATACAAATTTTAAATTAATTAGTAACGCTTTTCCATTTTTCCGATGATTGATATTTTTAACCAAATAAGAATGTTAAAACCCAATTTAGTGATACTTTGAATGTTGCCTAACTAAATACTATTGCTTGAAAGACTACCTACTGTAAACTTTGAGTTAAATTAATGCTGGTTGATTCTAATGGATAGTTTAATAGTATTAGATATAAAATTTAGCAATATAATATATAATGCGTATAAATATATAATGTATATATATATAAATATATAATGCATATAAAATATATATATGCACTAAAATATGTGAAATACAGATGCGGTCATTGAAATCAAATGGCGAAATTACAAAATAGTCTAATATACGTTTCAAATATACATAAAAAAATAAATAAAGGTGTTTCAATATGGTGTATACTTTTATTTAATGGAATCTTATATGTGAATTTGTAATATATATATATATAAATAGAAAAAATTTTTCAGTTTTATTAATTATTATTATAGAGTTATTAATGAAACATTGGTTAAAAATCACAAAATATAACTGTCATGCCAGGATATTGAATATATCCTATTAAGGATATAAATGAATCTGAACAAAAAAATTTAAATAATGTTGAATATTTATTAAGTAAAAGTTATATTGAATTACGAACGAATAATAAATAAATTAATTTTAAAAATGCGTTTGTGATTGAAATGTGATTGAAATATATGCTATGTTGTGAATTGTTCATTATTCATTTGTTAACAAAAAAATTTTCGCAGAGGAAAAAATGCTTGAAATTATTGAGCTTTTATTGGTTTATTTTTAGAACATTCTGTATATTGTATACTTTATGTAGTAAGTGGTGCCAAGTTGAGATCTGGTGTAAGACAGGTGAAGCTACAATATCGAAAGTACAATTCCAATTTTTATATGAATTTATATCGTATGATATATCGGATGTGTTTTATACATATATCTGAATTATAATCTTGACAAAATATATTATTTATTGTTATAAATATAAAAAAATGTTAATAATAAAGAAAAATTTCGAAATATAAAATGCGAAATAATATAAATATGTAATAAATTGAGATCGCAAATTGACATCAAGCTGAAAAGTTCATAAATCATATAATAACTTCCGCTTTATTTAATCGAGAAAAGTATAAATTTTATAAAATAATCGAATAAATTTTTTGTGAAATTTATTTTAATATATAATAAAAATAAGCATTTATACAAATCATAAGATAAAAGATAATGAAGATAATAAAAAAAAGAAAAAATATATTTATATTTATATTTCTTATTAAGATAATAAAAATATATTATATATATTTTTAATATCTTAATAAGAAATATATTATATATATTTTTAATATCTTAATAAGAAATATATTATATATATTTTTAATATCTTAATAAGAAATATATTATATATATTTATAATAAGAAATTAAATATATATATTTGTATATTTGTATATAATTAAATATATATATATTTGTATAATAAGTTTCTTTAGAGAAAAAAAATATAAAATATATAATAATAATATAAGAATCTCAAAATAGACTTTTAAAAAGTATTAGAAATTATTTATCGCGAATTTCATTTTAAATAGATTTTATTATTTTAATATTTTTAATAGAAATTATTTTTAATAATATAATTTAAATAATATTTTTAATAAAAAAATTTTTCAAAATTTTTTAAAAATTTATGTTCATTTTTATTGATTATAATATTTAATATTATATTACATATTTAATATTATATTTAATATTATATTATATGAATTTTTTTATTCATATTAAATTTATAATGATATACATAAAAAACGAAAGATATTATACAGAGTAAGATACGTAAAATACGATGTTTAAATATTTCGATTTAATTTTTAAAAAAAAAATATTTTTTATATATTATTTTTATATATTATTTAATAGAAATTTTAGGATTTTATGCCATTTTATTTAACAACGTTAAATAATTAATAATAATAATTAAATAACAAACATTTTATTAAACAATAAAATTATTCTGATTGTTAATAATATCACGATATTATGAATCTTTTTATGAATATAAATAAATTCTTCTTATATAATATGCTTTATTATTTTGTATCTAATCTTTAATTTATTTATTAGATATTTAATTGTTAGTTTACGATATTTCATTTATAGCATGTTAATTTTTAAAATATTATTCAAAAACAGAAAAAATAAATAGTTAATGTTTATTGAATATCGCTAAATTATAAGAGAAACAATACTTTTCTATGCAGAAAGATTTCTTGAACGTGTTAAATATTAACGTATTAAATATCTTCATAGTCTGTTTTTATGTATTGTAAAGAATTTTCAAAAACATTAAAAGAAATGAATGAATACTGATATATAATTCATACTAATATATACTAGTAAATAAATATATTATACATTAATAAATTGTTCAATTGTTCATAATAGTGGAAAAATATATAAATCTATTTTTTAAAACAAAATAACTTTTTTAAAATTGTAGCAAACGATTTAAATTTTTTTGAGACGTTATAAGAATTAGTTTACTATATGAAATATACAAAAAATTTTAATAAAATTGCAATCATGAAATTAATCGAAATCATGAAAAAAAATAATAAAAATTGCTTTTTATTATATTTTTATCTAAAATTGTAATAAAAATTAAAAAGATATATTTTATAGATTTATATCAATTATTTTAATATTGAAAATTTCGTTGAAATTGATTAATGTTGCAACAAGTTATAAACAATTGAAAATTATATTTCTTTATGACTTCCATAATAAATTAAAAATTTTTTCATTATTTCTATATTTATGATTTTGATAGAATTTTCAGTTTGACATAAATTTATAAAATTTATGCCAAAAAAATATTTCCATTTATTTCATGATTATAATTAATTACAATTTTTTCAAATTTTTTTTTTATATATTTTTATATATCATATAATAAATTAATTCTTCTAATTTTTCAAAAAAATTTAAATTTAATTTTTAAAAAGTTATTATTGTTTTAATTAGTAGACTTATACTTTTGTTTTTTACTATATAAAATAAATTAATTTTTTTTAAATTTTTAACGATTTTGAATAATTATGAATCATTATTACACATAGCTTAAAATCTTCTATTATTAGATACATTATTATTAGATACATAGTACATTAAAAAAACATATTATTTAAAAAAACGAAGTTAAATTTTATATGAATATGTATTTTAAGCATTTATGAAAAAAAATATATATATTTTGCCTCTTACAAATTATATACTTTTCAATGTCATGCAAGCCTGTTATATTCATATTTTTCTAACAATAATAACTACTAAGATATTCTGATAACTTTTTTTAAATATCTTATCTTTACTAAGTAATATGTATCGTTAAGTAATTTACAATATTGTTCTAATGTATTTCAATCTTTATTAATATTTCAATTATTCAATATTGAAATATATTTTATCTATCAATTTATTATTATTATTTATTTTATCTATCAATATTTATCTATAATTTCATAAAAGATTGTCGAGATTTCTTAATTTTTTTTAACAAAAAATGAATTATAATATAATAAATTAAAAATTTATATACAAAATTTAATATACATTTAATATACAAAATCTATATTTATTTAAAATTATTTTGCATTGTAGATATAAATGATGTTTTTATTGGCAGAAAATGACTTTTTACAAAAAAATAAATTTAAAAAAAAAAAGAATAAAATTTCTTTATTTAAAGTTTCGTTTTCGAATCAAATTTGAAAATTATTAAATAAATGAAATTGACTAATATTCGATTGATTGATGAATAAACTATTAGCGATTATTTTATACATAAAATAATTGTGGAATATAATAAATAATTATTGTAGAATAATAATAAAAATTTTATTCTTAAGATATTATTTCTAAAAAAATCGAGATTAAGTATTTATAATCAAATAGTTACAATCGAAAATTCAAATTTAATTTTCTTGAAAACTTTTTAATGTAAAAATTTATTTTATATTTTTTGTTTATCTTTACATTATCTCTAATCGATAATTCATTCCTACTTTTATTTAAAAATTTAAAAAAAATTTTTTATTTATTCAAAAATGAAGTTTCAAGTGAAAAAAATTTATTCATTTTTTTTTATATTTTTATAAAGAATCATTTTCTATCAGATTATAGCGCGAATAATAGAATATTATTGTTATATCCTCTATATAATAATAATATTTTTAAATATAATAATATTTTTTAATTATGTGATTCTTTTCTCCAAATGATACAGTTCATGTTATTCCATGACATGATTGTGAGATGGAAAATTATTTTTTTTTTAAATTTGAATTTAAAAATGTTTTGTATCGGATTCTCAAGATTTATAGATATGAAATTCAAAGTTCAGAGTTAAATAAAGAATGTTACTTGAAAATTCAAATGTTACTTAAATTCAAAGCTATGTAACAACATCGAATATATTTTGAAAATTTTAAATTTTCTCATTAATATTTATAAATTCCTATATTTATGAATTATATTATGAATTACATTGTAATTGAATATAATATAATTCTGGAATAGTAAAATCAATTCCACAATTTTGAAATTAATTGATACATATATTGTAAAAAATAATTAAAACAATTAATTAAAACATGTACAATAATTTTAATATAAAAAATAACTTATTATTCTTTTTTATTATTTAATAGATCCATGATCTAATTATTCGATCTAATTAATGATTAACTATTAAACTAAAAATCGATAAATTTAAAAAAATTTCATTATTGATTAATTTTTATAAAAAATTATAAAATGATTATTTTAATTCTTAGTTTAAATTTAAAGTTTAATTTTCTTTAATATAATATAATGTACAAAATCTATATTCATTTAAAATTATTTTGCATTGCATTTCTTTTGCATTTCTTTTCTTCATTTATTTTCTATAACTAGTTAGATCTCAAAACACAATTTTTTTTTAAACATGTATCATACGAAATTCAATATTGTTTATTATTTAGAAATTATATTTCCTCTTTTGTTTTGTTTTCTCTTTTAATAAGCGTATTCATATTTTTAACTTATGAAATAAGAATTTTGGATGCGTAAAAAGTGAACTCTGTTAAATTCCTATGAGTATTCAAACGTTTCAATATAAATACAAATTTTTGTTTTCGTTACAAAAAAGAAACTAAGATTTATAAAATTTCTTATCTATAAACTTAATGGAATGTCACGGAATGTAAAATGGTAAAATGCTAGAAAGGCTACTTGTAAAAATCGATTCTTACATTATGTCGTAAATGCATCTGATTATTATTAATTTATTTATTTATTTATCTATTTATTTTTTATATTTTTAATATTTATGTTATTTCTATAATAATATATAATATATCTATATATATTTATATAGCATATTTTAATTTTAAAAAATTTTGAGATTTATATGAATCTTATAATCAATTTCAATTGTTAGAAATAATTAATAATTAATCAATATTTATACAGTAATAAATCTAGTAATAATAATAATAAATTATATTAAATCTTTTAAAATTTTATTATTAAATCTTATAAGAACAAAATTATAAAGTATTATTTTTAAGTGTTATTATATATAAATAGTATATAGTATATAAATAGTATCATTATATCGAATTCACATACCTTACAATAACCAAATAGATAATCAAATAAATACAAATATTTTATTAAAAAAAATATCTCAGATATTATTAAAAACAAACTTCAATAATAATGCAATTTATTTCTTCAATAAGATATAATAATAATAATAATAATAATTTGTTCATGTTTTAATAACTATTTTAATAACAATAAATATTTATTAAATTTATAAATAACATAAAGATTATAATATATAATAATAAAGAACTTATAATAATAAAGATTTCATTAAATTTATTAGATTTATCTATTAATCTTTGATAATTAAAATTCTTGCTCATAATAGAAATTATCTTTACGGTTTTTAATAAATATATATATATTGATTTATGACAATTTTATAGCAAAAAAAATTTTTCTTTAAGAATTATTTTCTAAAATTTGTTTAAAATTAAAATTCATATAACATTTATGACAAAGAATTGTTATATATATATATATATATATATATATATATATATTTATATTTATATTTATATTTATATATATAGTATAAAAGTATAAAAATATATGTATATAAATATGTAAACTGAGAGAAACACATTTATTTGTTTGCACTCCAATGGTGACATTCAGGCAACACTTGATTTGATGCGATAACTCCAGAGACTTCAATAACTCTTTCCACTTGGATCAACGCAATAATTAAAACGGTAACAATATTTATTTATGTTTGATTTTTTTAAAATATCACTTCACCAATAGATTTCTAAACTCTTTATATATAGTCTTATAAGATATAGAATAATATATTATCAAATAGTTAGATTTTTTTATCTCAAATTAGAGTGCAATCGTCGATCGAACTACATTTTTGACGTTAGTCCGAGTTTAACAGTCGTGCCAATAGAAATATTATTTTCAAAATTTTCAAATTTTATAAGCATAGAATGTGATAATGAAATTAATTCGAGTGAAGATGAGTTTAATTTTTCGTTATTAAATAACAAAATTATATTTATTCGTTAAAAAATTAATGGAAAAGGAAAATAGTAATGAAAATAGAGATGTAGTAAGAGAAAATGAAAAATAAG
Source organism: Apis mellifera (assembly GCF_003254395.2). Lineage (NCBI taxonomy): Eukaryota > Metazoa > Arthropoda > Insecta > Hymenoptera > Apidae > Apis > Apis mellifera. The sequence continues at coordinate 2,360,373 of NC_037639.1, forward strand.
AATAATAGACAATAAATATGAGAACGTTATTAGGATTTTAGATTTTTTCTCAATAAAATAAAGATGAAAAACATTAAACGATATATTATCGGGATACTCTGACAAACCGACGATGTATCTTAATTATGTTATTATTAAAATATCACACAAAATAACAATATAGATTTTATTATTCAACAAATTTTTTTTATATGTAAAAGTACATAAAATATTATAATAATATAAGTTTATACATTAAATATAAGTTTTATATGTTATTTGTGTGAAATTATTTTAAATTAAAACTAAGAAATTCACCGAACAGATGTGGGAAATCATCTGGAATTGTTGATTCGCTCAAGCGAAAAAGGCTTGGAGTGCAAAGGATTATATCTATATAATGTGATTATATGAATATTATATTATATTATATATTCATATAATATTATATTATATTATATTCATATAATATTATATAATTATATGAATATACTATAGATATTATTATATCTATAGTAAATAGCCATATATAGTGCAGAAACATTAATGATCAGTCTAACGTGTATATGATAATAGTGAAGTAGTACCATCATCTTTATTTCGGTCACGGCAATTCCGTGAAAGTGAATCGTTTCTCCTTAATTCTTCGAGTACCTGCACGTACGCATTATTCAACCAATTTCCTTTCATTTAAATGAGATCTTTTTTTCTTTTTTTCTCTCGATTTTTTTTTCTTTTCTTTTCTTTATTATTATTTTTTTTTTTCGTTTTTTTTCTTCATATTTGAATTGCATATCAATTGCATATCAATTTAATTATGAGATTGATTCATAATTGGAGTTATTATTATTGTAATTGTAATTGTTAGTCAAAAAAAAGAAAGTTTATTTCAAAATTTTATTATTTGATTTAATAAATATTATATATTTATATTTAAAACGAAAATGTGAATAAATTGAATATTTTTACTTTAAAATACTTTTGAAAGATCGAGTCTAGCAAACAAAAATTAAGATTGTTTAAATTAACAATTTTTGTTAATTTTAATTATTTCATTACAATTCTTTTTAATAGCTTCATTTATTACTAACCAAAAAATTAATCAGAAAATAATATATGTTTTGTTGATGAAATTGTTTTTATATTATAAAATTTGGTTTATATGTATATTTATGTATATAAGTATACAACAATCATTTATTTTTTAAAATAAATACATCGTATGATAAAAAATATACATATATGAACTAATCAAAAAGCTATTTCGAGAACGAAATTACAATAATATTATAATATTAATTATAAATATGTCGTGGATGTATATATATAGATTATTTTGTTTTGTTTTTTTTTGAATATCAAAAATATATTACTTTTTCATTTTTCCTTGTTTGATTTCTTTTAATAAATGATAAAGCTTAAAAAAGACTGATGACTATGATATACTATATATTAATACTATATAATAAACTACATATAATAATATATAACTTAATATAAAAACTTTAATCGATATTTTTATATATATATATATATATATATATATAACTTAATATAAAAACTTATCGATATTTTTTATAAAAAAAATATATTAATTTTTGTTTTGTTTACTTTCTATACTAATTCTTTGTTTTGATAAAAAAATCGATTCTTTAAGAATGATATATTAATATATTAATACTGTATAAAAGTTTAAAAAATCGTTTGTTGCATAATTGTTTTGTTGTTTTGTTGTATAATTACAATAAAAAAAGTAAATAAAAATGTGAATAAATAAAAATCAAAAAAATATTGATAATTAGATATTTTAGTTATAATAATACGAATTATGTAAAAACTAAAAATTAATTAACTTCTAGATTTATTTAAATTAAATATTTGAAAGATTTATTACAAAAAAAACCTTTTTTTAAATCAAAAGATTATAATATCTATTATTAATTTTTTCATGGCATTCGATATAGATTTTTTTAGATATATTGTTAGTTCTGTTCCTAATTTTCTAGAACTATAGTGTATAATGAATCTGAATTATATAGTAATAAAGCTAATTTATTAGAAAATTCGTTGTTAACAAATTCTATTGTAAGTTGATCAAAAAGTTTATATGCTAATAAATTATATGAAAGTTTACATTCATTTATCATTAAATTTACGATATTCTAAAATTCGAAGTTAAGTTCGGAAGATTTTAAGATATAAGATTTGGAGATTTAAGAAGTTCTGAGATTACAAGAGTTCTTTTGAAAGAGTTTAAACAATTCTAAAGTTTAAAAAGTTCTGATCTTGAAAGGATTCTGAAATTCCAAATGTTCGGAAGTTTAGAAAATTCTTTTAAAATCTTCGTATTCTTTAAAGCCTCCTCCATGCTAATTTTGGGATACACAGCGGCCAATAATATGGATCAGGCCTCTGACTGATGCAAATTGAGTTTTCATGGAAAAATTTAATCATAGCATGCAAGTTTATTTTAGATATTATCTTTCTGATCAATTTCGATTCCCAATTCGCCGTAACTCAACAGCGATTTTTGTGTCCAAAAGTTACAATTTTAATCAAAATCAATTTTTCATGGCAGAATTTTACATAATTTGGCGAGTTTTTGTTGGATGTCGTATTTCTGTTCTTGTTTTCGAACCCGAATTCGCGATAACAGCCATTTCAGCGTCGAAAAGCTACAATTTTGATCGCGAGTTTTCGTGTCAGAATTCAACGTAACTCGAGTATCAGCTTGAAAACGACTCTCTCAACGATATCGAAGCAGATTTTTTTCGCCGAAACTGCGATTTTCGTGACGAAAAGCTACATAACTTATCGAAATCAATTTCTCGTTGCAGAATTTGAGTAACACGGAGCGAGTTTGTGTTGGATAACGTCTCTCTGAACGTTTTCGATGCAGAATTCGCCGTAAGAGCATTTTTCGTGACGAAAATCAACAATTTTGATACAAATTGAGTTTTCATGGAAGAATTTAGTCATAACAATGCGAGTTTATTTTAGATATTGTTTCTCTGATCAATTTCGATTCCCCGTAATAAAATAATTCGCCGTAACTCAACAGCGATTTTCATGTCTAAAAGTTACAATTTTAATTAAAATCAATTTTTCATGTCAGAATTTTGACACAATTTGACGAATTTTTGTTGGATTTTGTCTGTTCGTATTTCTGTTTTTTTTCTATCTAATCGCCGATTTGCGATAGCAGAGTATTTAGCGTCGAAGAACTATAATTTTTACTCAAAATCGAATTTTCGTTGCAGAATTTAATGTAAGTCGAGTATCAACTTGAGAACGTTACTCTTAACGATAATCAAAGCAGAATTCGCACGAAACTACGATTTTCCTGCCGATAAGATAACTTATCGAAATTTTTCTTTCTAGAATTTGATGTAACAGAACGTGTTTAATGTTGGATAATTCTTCTTCTCTCTTGAGTCTCTCGATGCAAAATTCACCATAAAAGCGTTTTTCTTGACGAAAAGCTATAATATTGATCCATATTGATTTTTCATAAAAGAATTTATCATAACAATTCGAATTTTTGTAGATCTACGTCTCTTTTCGATTTTCGATCATTTTTGAAGTAGATTACGCCGGAACAATAATTTTTTTGTAATATACGCATTTTTTTTCAAAATCGATTTTTCTCTGCAGAATTCAACGTAGTGCGAGTATTAATTATAAAAGCTCATTCTTATCGATTTCAAAACATTGTTCGTCCATAATAACGATTTTTATATCATAAAACTACAATATTCATCAAAATCGATTCTTTAATTCAGATTTTGTAATATCTTAATTATTTTATTCTTAATCACGTCTTTCTGATCAATTTCGCAAGAGACTTCGTCTTAACAGCGATTTCCATGAGTATTTTTATAATTTTAATCAAAATTAATTATTTTCTGTATATCTTAACTATCTTCAAAGATTAAGCAGTTTTAATGAGATTATAGAATTTGGAATTCTTTAGAATCCAAAATTTCCACTATTTTATTAGACAATAGTTTTAACCGCTTGTCGTAGAAAAATCAACGAAAATTGAGGGTAAATAGTAATGTTTTCCACTTACAATTATAACAAAGAACGGCATGTATCTTCAAAGACATAGCCATTTTAATATTACATAATTATAAAGATTTTAAAATTTTCCGTAGAAAATCCATATATAAACGGATAATATACAGTAAAACTGTCATATTTCATGGAATGCAATAATATAAATTATTGGATTATCTAAGAAATTATATTACACACTTAGACTACTGATATCACTACTATTAGTTTGATTAATCGAGATCTTACTTGTAATTTAATATATAGTCACAAAAATTTTTTTATACTATCTTGTAAAGAAATTGAATTAATATAAAAGATTTGATTTCAATGAAAACTTATATATAGCAATATATTAAAATGTTATATATAAAATAATTTATTTTTAAACAAAAATTTTCTTTGAATATGTGAAATCAACTCATTTTTTCATGTATTGTATACAATTTCTTCCGGAAATATATTTTTTTCTATCTCTGATAGATATAGAATTAAATATTTTGTAATTTAAATTTTTACTTTACCTTGAATCATTATGAAATGAAATTATATAAAGGAAGAAAAATTGAAATTTGATAAATTGAAACTTGAAAAATTGATTTCATTGCTTTGAAATGATGTTCTATAATAAAAAAAAATGATTTCATATTATTATACTCGCAATATTTTATATAAAACAAAATTATCATTGATTTCGATAACACAAAATTAATTGAATTTGTGTAAAGTATATGAAAACTTCTACGAATAACTATATATATAAAGTTCTTATTAACAAATTAATAATGAAAAAATAAATAATTTTACATAAAAAAATTTTACATATTTTTATATTTTTATATTTTATAAATTACAAGTGGATTATATTTAAATTAAAAGAAGTATTTCGTTCTGACATATTATCTAAATTAATTTAAAAAAATTAAGGATTGATCTTATTTTGTGCGTGCGTGCGTGCGTGCATCGTGTGGTTGTGTCTGTATAAGAATACAATATAAATGTGTGTATATATATATATATATATATATATATATAGTATGCATTGTTTTCTTTTATGAAAATGAAAATGAAGAAAATAAAGAAAAATAAAGATTTTTGAAAATATAAATAATTTATATTTTCATGAAAAACGGTCATATATATCGTCTGGTAATATTAGTATTATTTGTTCGATAAATAAATTCATGATATATTTGTTAATTAATTTATTAGAATTAAATATATATCAAAATTATGTTAAAATTTATATTTAATATTGTTAACAGGCATGATACATTATTAATTTATAATAATATAATATATTGTAAATATATATACATATATATATAATCGAATGCTGTTATAAAAGAGTTATAAAATACGTTTAGGTTACTTAATATAAATGTCATTTTCTGCCATCACGTTTTTTTTCTAATAGATATTCTGTGAACTTATATTTTGTAAATAATATTCGTGTATATATATATATATATATATATATATATATATATATATATATATATATATTAATAATATATTTAAAAATACGATATAAAATATAAATTATAAAAATATAAACAAATATAATGTAAAATTAATGTGCTACGAATGATATAAAATAATACTTAACCTTAATGATTATAAACTATATTATATAAAAATTAAAAATTTGATTTTAAAAAGAAAGAAAAAAAGAAAATCAGTGGTTTAAAATAATAAATATTTTAATAAGTGTTTAGTGAAGTGTTTTAATTTTCTTTAATTTTTTCTTTATTTGTTTAATTTGAAAGTGTGAAAGTATAAATAATTTAACTATTTTTTTGGAATATTTTTACCAATTTATATTATAAAATTAACAAATTTTTTATATAATATTTATATAATATTGTTTATATAATAGAATTTTAGAATATAAATAAATATAAATCTCACATATAGTTTCTCTCCATATTAATTTTTATAATTTTGAAGATTATTCTTTTTAAAATTATACAATATAATTAGAAGAATTATAATGTAGAAGTATTTAAATTCATAATAATTTTTGTGTTTAAATATATTGATAAATATTCGTAATAATAATAATCCATTTTAAATATATTTTGTTGCATAATAAGATTTAATTGTATTAATTAAGAATAATATTATTTAATTATATTACGGAAATCGTGTAATTATTCGACAATGTGGAATTTATTATGGTCTAATCTCACGATTTGTGTTGTAAAAACAAATATTGTAATGTAGTATTTAAAAAACCTAATGAAAAAAGAAAATTCATCAACCGAAGCACATGTAAGTTTATTACGGGCACAATTGTTTAATTTTTTTCTGTAGAAAATAAAATTGAGATAAAGGTCCAAGATAATATCGTGTAGATTTGTTCAATTGCCATTAATAAATGCAACAATTTGTAATGAAATGACAACACTCGTTTCATTAGAATCCACTGTATTTGTATTTTCTTGTGAAAGTGATGAAGGAACAAAGTTTTGACTCTAGTCTTTTTAAATGTCGTATAAGTTTCCATAAAATCTTAAAATTAAAAATTAAATTCTATATATATTATTGGAATAAGATAAATATTAACATCAATGACTTTTATATAATAAATTTATAAATATTTTTTTTTTTTTTTTTATAAGAAAAAAATTCATCCAATATGCCTGTCACTGCACACTATCAACGTATACAGATAGCCTTAAGATGTTATGCAGAAGTACGACTATTAACTTTAAGGCTATTCTATTCTAACATCTTTAAACGTAAGTAATGTAACGAAGAAAGAAATTTGGTTACTAGATATAGGAACCTTTGGTTCTTTCGTATATCTAAAAATATAATAGTTAAATATAAAGGTTAGACTAAACATCCATCAGGTTAAAATATTCATTTTTCTCTTTTCGTTAGAAAATTAAAACAGATAAAATCTAACATCGTTATTTGTGCTCTTCTTTTATATTTAAACATGATAATACAAAAAATAATATTTTTTTTTAATTAAAAATATTATTCCCGGGTAGAGTTAAATGAAATTAAAATCATACTGAAATATGAAGAAATAAATATGAAAGAAAGAATAAAAAAACCAATTCGAGTCATTATCATCTCATCATAGCTTATATCAATTTGGCTTATTAAACGAATAATATTCAGAGACCAATAGAAGTAAAAATTATAAGACCAACGGAGGATTAGACATCGTTTCAACGATACGCAAAAAGAAACTGGAAATCATCGTAGAATCATTGAGATCGATTTGACGTATAGTATATCAGATCAATTGATATCCAAAGGTATCTCTAGATGAGAACGCGGATCTTCTTCTTGGCTATTGGAAATGGAGTATCAGTCTTATGAATTCTTGCAATTGTTACATGATTGATAAATTAGATTTGAAGAGTAATTAATAAAAAGAAAATAATACTAACTGACTTTATAAAGTCGATAAATTAAGAAATATAGAGATTTTTATATTTCGCTCAAAATTAAAGAGTGTGTTTTTGTATGAAATGTGCTTGCAATAAACTTAATCTATATATCTTATAATCTTAACTTAAAACTAAGTTGCACATATCTCACGATGATCCTATGATGATTCAGCAATGATTCCAGAACGATCACACGATGATCCATTGACGATCTCACAATGATCTTATGACGATCCCACAATAACCCTGATGGGAGTTTAATAAATTGATATCTGTTATTGTAGTTCATTCTAGATGATCAAAATATCCAAAGGAAAATTGGCACAATTTTTCTAGATTGGACTGCATAGTTCTCAGCTTGCTATTGATTTTTAAAAATTTATTTTTGGAAAATTTTCGAAGAAAATATAATTTATGATAAAAAAAAGAGTAATTTATGATAATCGATATCATTTACCAAGTTTCACTACGAGGAGGTGACTATGCATCGAGACCCATCTAATGTTAAAAAATTAAATGCAACAAAAGTTAAATATATATTAAGAATAAATAAAATATGAAACATTAAAATTAATTAATATTACAAAAATTAATTAATATAAATGAATTAGAAAAATTTAAAATATAAATAATTGATAATCGAAGTGAATCATAATTAATGATTAATATTAAATAAATTATGAAAAGAATAAAAGAAGAAAAAATAAGAAATAAGAATTAAATAAATCTGAAAAGAAAAATTAATTCGGAATGAAATGGTTATTTAAATTAGTGTTTTACAATAGCAATTTATCGCTCGCAATTAATCTTAAGTTGTGAAAACAATAAAGCTTAATTTATATCTTTTTTTAATAATTTAATATTAATTTCATCTATCTTAATTTATTTATTATAATTAAGAATAATGTAAATCTTAAATTTATAACGCGTAACAAAAACTCTCATTTTATTTAAAGCGAAAAAAAGGAATTATATATTAATTTAAAAAAGAAATTATATAATTAATTTATATCAAGAAATTGCAATGCTTAGCAAGAAAGAGCTCAAAATATTGTACAAATTTTACATGCAATCCAGTAATTGAGAAAAATAATTAATTATGTAGGCTTAAATTGAAGTGCATCGCGTAGATCTTGGCTTGGCATTGATTTCCATCGTAATAAATGATAAAATATTTCTAAGTTTCAAAATTTTGAAACTTTTTAATGAAATATTTTTTTTTTACGTGGACAAAATTTTAAAAAAGAATTGGAAACCGATTACCGGATTTCACCAGCGAGAAGGTAACTATATTCAACTATAGACCTATATTCAACTATAAATTAAAAAATAAATCAAAAAATAAATGTAGAATAGATGAAAAAATAAATAAATGAGTATAAGTTAAAGAGTAAATCAAGAAATAAATTTAGAAATGAATAAATAAAAGAATAAATGAATAAATAAACAAAAAATATATTAAGATAATATAAAATATATAAAAATATATAAAAATATATAAGATAATAAACTATAACTTAAAAAAAAAAAAGAAATAAATAGGTAAAAGAATAAATGAATAAATAATTGAGTGAAAATTATATATTAAGAAATATGTTATAAAATAAATGTTTAAATAAATGAATATGCAGATGATTAAATAAATGAAGCAATAAATAAATATTAATTAAAAAATAAAATAATATATCATAGCAATATTAAATAAATTTTATTTCATTATTCATAATAAATGATTAAAAAATATTTTCGATATTATAAAAATTTAGTTAAAATATCATCAATCTTTTCGATACGTAAGTTCGTTGAGAAATGACTGTTCTATCGCATTATATATAGAAGAAATCGCTGCTACTGTCACTGAAGTTGGATAAAAACGTATATTTTCTACCAATAGCGCCAAATTTGATTTATCGAATACAATGACGAATAATTCAACAATTTTAATTTTTATGACTAATTTATAACATCGTAACAATTTATTACGATAAAAAATTGATCTTTACTATTTTTATCGTTTTATCACGCCTTTAATTTATTACGATAATTGTAAAGATAATAATTGATATATTTTTTATAAATTAAAACTAAATTTTAGATTTCTGTGATATTAATTTTCAATTCAATTATAATTATTCAATTATAATTTTATTAAGATATTTTAAATTTTATTTTATATGAGAAATAATTAGAAATAATTTATATGGCCCGTTTTATAACTATAAATTAAAATGATGGATATCATCGAAAATAATGAATTTTAATATAAAATAAAAATGAATAAGAATTGTAATTGATAGTGGATAATTCTTGTTTTGTTTGCTAATAAATATTTCTGCTAAAATCGTTGCAATTGAATTTAAATTAAAATTCAAATAATCATATAGCATTTATTTTATTATTGAAATATCTAAATTATTTATTAAATTTATTTTTCGTATCACTGTATATGTAATTGATCGATGAAATTGAACATGATTTTAATGTTACATTTCTCTCAAAGATCTGTGATCTGTATATGATTCTTTATTAAATCCTAAAATTACCTTCTAATCAATATATATATATATATATATATTATAATAATTATAATATGTAAATGTAATATAAATATACAATTTACTTCGGCTAAAATTATAAATTCATTGTTATTAAAAAATTTTCTATAAATAGAACAATAATTTTATAATAATAGCTATTGCGAATAAAAAATTAAATTGAAATAAATTTAAAAATTGAAAATTAAATAAAAAAATGTTATAAATTAAATTAAAATAAAATTAATCATTGAAAGATAAATTAAAATCTAAATAATCTAAATCTAAATAAAAATAAATTTAAAAGTTAAATTTAATTAGAAATTAATTAACAAGTTAAAATAAAATTAAAAATTAAAGATTAATATAAATTAAAAATTGAAGAATAAATTAAAATAAAATTAAAATTTAAAAGAAGTTATAAATTAAAATTAAATTATATAAATAATTTTTAAATATAAATTTAAAAATTAATAGTTAAAGTAATTAAGAAATTTAAAAATAAAATGAAAAATTAATCAATAAATTAAAAATTAAAAATTAGAAGTGAAATAAAATTAAAAGTTAAAAATTAAAGCAAATTAAGAATTAAATTTAGATAAAAATTGAACTCGATGTTCTTATAAAAATTTGATGGAAGAAATGCTTCCTAAATTATGATATTTTCTCTCTGAAATCGCGACGAATATAAGATAATTATGGTTGTATTTGAATATATTTTATTCTGTTCATTCTGAAAAATGAGTTTGTTTTTATAATTCAATTTAATTATTGTTAAATATTTATTATTAATTTCTATTACTATAATACATTTAAAAATTATTAGGTCTTAAAAATTATTAGGTATCGGAAAGTTCTCTCCGTTTTTGGAATAAAACAAAATACAAATTTTTTCTTACCGCCAATTAACTTTATTGAATAATATAATTGTCATTATTATTAATGATCTCTTGCCAGTGTGAGGGCAATTTGTATATCCCATTTTTGAAAAATGTTTCATCTTTTGATGCGAAAAATTGAACCAGTACTTGTTTGACATCTTCTTCATTTTTGAATTTTTTGCCCGTCAAAAAATTTCGTAAGGATAAAAACAAGTGATAATCAGAGGGTGCTATGTCCGGAAAATATGGTGGGTGCGACAGAATTTCCCAGCCTACTTCTGCAATTTTTTAACGAGTCCCTAAAGCAGCGTGTGGTCTGGTGTTATCGTAGTGCAGTATCATGTCCTTCCTATTGAACATTACCAGCTTCTTTTTTGGACCGCTGTCTTTAAATTATCCAGTTGCTGACAATACTTCTCCGAATGATGAAATAAAATTTCTAATTTTTCTAACTTCTATTTATATTTGTGATTATTGTTTAATTAAATAATAATGATTACATAATTAATGGAATGATTTTAAAGGTATAATAGATAATGCATCACGACTTTCATACAAATATGATAAGATTTGATTTATTTTAAAATTTGATTTATTTTAAAAGACATTAATTATTATATGTTTCTTTGCTTTTTAATCATATATAAAGTAATTAAGAAATAAAAATAATTAAATGAGATTGTTGTTAATCCATTTTATACATATTTTCATATATTAAATATGTCTATTTGATTCTTGTAATTTCTTTTTATTATATTTTTTAATTATTTTATTTTTACTATTGTTATTTATTTAATTTATTCAATAATTTATAATATTATTTATTACATATTATTATAATTGATAATTTTTTCAAGAAGAATAATTTATTCAATCTTTTGTATTAATCTTTTGTTCTGTTAGGATGTTAAATTTATTCAATAGAAATAGAAATTATCAATTTTTAAAATAAGATTTAGCTTGATTGCTTTATTTTAATAGAATTACATTAAAACATTTTCAAAAAAGTATTATAATCATAAATATTTATTCTTAAAATTTTATTATTTTTTCTGCAGTTTATTATAAGACCGGAAAAAAAAATTTCAATACGAACAATTATTTCAACAATCGTTCAACACAATGATTAATCAAATAAGCGGTAATATATAATTTCTCATGGAAAATATATATATTTTTATTTTTTTCGTTATTATTTTTTAATATAATATATCTACTTGGTAAGTAACTTATAACAGATAGAAATGAATTATTAAGAATATTATATAGAAGTAAAAAAGATTAAATGAAATACATTCTTATTTCGAATATTTTAATTATGTTTCGAATATTTATTAGAATTAGTGGAATTATTGATTATGCGAAGAATTATCTTTATTAAATATTTTCTATTAAGTTAGAGTTTTATCATTCTTACTTCAATTTTTTTTTTAAATAATCATTATATACGTATATTTATATTTATATTTATATTTATATTTATATTTATATTTATATTTATATTTATATTTATATGTTTATATTTATATGTTTATATTTATATGTTTATATTTATATGTTTATATTTATATGTTTATATTTATATGTTTATATTTATATGTTTATATTTATATGTTTATGTTTATATGTTTATGTTTATATGTTTATGTTTATATGTTTATGTTTATATGTTTATGTTTATATGTTTATGTTTATATTTATATGTTTATATTTATATGTTTATATTTATATATTTATATATTTATATTTATATGTTTATATTTATATTTAATCTTATTTTAAATGATGATTTTTCATTTTTTTTATACAGATTCCATTTTTCTTTATTTTCTTTACATTATATTCTCCATGGATCAGTATCGATAGTAATGCATGATTCTTTGCATTTATTTGCGAATCGTATACATTTTTGTTTGATCATTCCTCTCATAATTGTAGTCTCTCAAGAAGATTCGAATCAATATGAATGACTGCTTGTATATATGGATTTTTCATAGTGAACACAATAACCGCGGATACTTATTATATCATGCTCGTATATACAATAGTAACATTTGCTGTATTTTATTTATTAATTTATGTTTGGTTATATTAATTAATATTTGAAATATTAAAATTGAATACTATTTAATCATATTATTATTAGTCATGTATTCAATTTTATAAAAACATGAAGATTAAAAGAAATGAATAAAACCTTAATTAAAAGTATTGTCATACTTAACATAAAATCGTTTATATGAATCGTTTTAAAGAAAAAGAAGATGTATTAATATATAAATAATAAATAAATAAAAAAAATTAAAAGAGAAAAATGAATAGGGAAATAAAAAAAATAGAGAAATCGTCCAATTTCATCTTGTCTTTTTCCTTCATTTCTTTTATCAAATAGATTTTGATAAAAATTACAGCTTTTCTAACGAAAATCATTGCTATGTTGCTTAGAATTCGATCAGAAAAACGATTTGTAGGACAAACTTATGTTAAATCGAATTCTGTCCTGAAAAATCGATTATTATCAAAACGGTTTAGTTTTTAGACAAAAAAATCGCTGTTAAGACCAAATAGTAATTGGAATCATTCAGAGTAACATTTTAAAGCACTTTTAAATATCCATACGAATTACGTCGAATTATAGAATAAAAAAACAAATTTGATAATAATTTTAACTTTTGACAAGACAAGATTCCTATTATGGACATATTCTGCTTTGAAAATGTACTCGTTGAAAGTGAAAGTTTTCTAACTGAAACTCAAGTCAAGTTGAATTTCGCCATAAACATTCGATTATCATCAAAATTACGTCGAATTATTTATCAAAATTGTAGCTTTTTGACACCAGAAACGCTGTTAACGCGAATTCGATTACGAAAATGATCGGAAACACGTTATCTCACACAAATTTACCAAATTGTGTCAAATTCTGCCATGAAAAATCGAGTTTGATTAAAATTATAGCTTCGTGATATTATCACGAGCTACAATCGATTTTTTATAAAATCGCAGTTTCGACGAATTCAGCTTTGAAATCAGTGACGTTTTCTAACTGATATTCTAGTTATGTTGAATTCTGCACAAAATTTTGATTTTGATAAAAATTGTAACTTTTCGATACCAGAAACATTGTTATAGCGAATACGGAATATACTTCGAAATATGTTAGCTAACACAAAGTCACCGAGTTATGTCAAATTCTGCCATGAAAAATCGATTCTTATCTAAATTGTAGTTTTTTGATAAGATAATCGTAACTTCGGCAAATTTTGCTTTGTAATTGTTGATTTTCTAGTTGATACTCTAGTTACATCAAGTTATTCAACAAAAATTCAATTTTGATCAAAATTATAACTTTTCGACGTGAAAGACGCTGTTACGATGAAATTTCTTTCGTAAAAGATCTGAGAAACTTTTTTATGTTCTATTCTATTGTAAATAATCGATTTTTATCGTAATTGAAACATTTTGACACAAAAAATACGCTGTTACGACGTTATTTAGGACAAACTCGATATATTATGGCAAATTCAGCTATGAATAATCAATTTTATCAAATTTTATAAAAATATTCACAAAATATTCGCTCTTATCGCAAAATCTTCGAAAATGATTAGAGAAATATGATTTAAGATAAAAGCATTGTGTCATGTTACATTCTGTTATGAATAAACGATTATTATCAATATTGTAAAAATAAGGAAAATAGCTGTTAAATACATCACTTTAGTGGTTTTCGATACAGAATTAATACTCGCCATAATAGCAATTTTCGTATCGAAAAGCTACAAATTTAATTAAAATCGAATTTTCGTGGCAGAATTCAATGTAACTTGATACAACGTATCAGTTTGAAAACATCACTTTTAACGATATCAAAGCAGAATTCCAAACTGCGATTTTCCTGCCGATAAACTACATAACTAACTTATCGAAATCAAATTTTTCGTTTCAGAATTTGATATAATAGGGCAAATTTATGTTGGACGCTTTTCTGAATATTTTCGATGCAGAATTTGTCATAAGAGCGTTTTTCATGAAAAGTTACAATTTTGATATAATTCCGTCTTGTAATACAGAGTGATTCTCTCATTAGTGAATTCAAAGGAAGCATCAATAAAATATCTTTAAATTTAAATTATTAATAATAATTCTCAAACATTTATGGGTTGAAGCTCATTTTCGATACAATTATTTTATAAATAAAAAGTCGCGATTCATAAATATTTAGGAATCACTAACGAAAGAATTGCCCTCTATATTTTTAAAATTTGATTGATTACTATATTAGAAAGAATATCAAAATATTTGATATGTTGAGATTGATCATGATCTAAGAAAAGTTGAGAAATATTGCCTTAACTAAATTTAATCAAAAAATAGATTTATCTTAACAGATAATCTTAACAGATATAATTCAATAAAAAAAGATAAAACATTAAGATAAAACATTTCACAGACAATGAATGAAAGTAATATAAATAGATAATGTCATATAAATTCATATTGAAATATTGTTACGTAAATATTATATTACTATTAGTATATTGTATAAGAATTGTTTAGTATTTGAATCATGTCATATAAGTAGCTTAATACATTTTATATTTTTATTAAATAAATTTAAGAAAATATTATAATTCGAAAAAATATAAATAGAATATGAATTAGCAGATTATGTAATTATTTTATCATAAATGTTCATTTTGTTTATTTTATATATATTTTATATATATATTGTTTTTATTTATTACTCTTTATAATGACAATTATGAATTATAAATTATAAATTATAAGCCATATCATTGCAATATGTATATTATATACAACTCTTATAATGAAAAAAAATCGAAATTTGAATTCATTTCATCATATGTTATATATCATATCTTATATATTATTACATGACGTATTCACTTCATTATAATATAATAAATACAGTGAAATTTTGTATTAAAAATCATTTGAAGTATTTTATATGAAAAAATTTTATTATGTTATATAAATATTTATTGAAATATTGAATCAAATAGTAATTTAAACTAATCAAATAATGAATTGTATTTTAGTTTCATTTTTGTTTCAATCTTTTTAGATATTTTTTTTGCGAAATTATGAATTATTTTTCAATTTTACGTTGTAATCCTTACGTTATATAAAAAGAAAAATCTGAATTTAATCGCATTGCATTTTAATTTTTAAAGTAATATAGATAATGTAGATAAGTAACACGATAACTAATAAATATTTTAAATCCAATAATATATTGATAAGTAAACTGATATTACGCGCGCTGTGATGATATGCAATTATTGGTACAAATTGTACATATATATGATAAATTTTTGTATGTAATGATAATTTATGCTTGGTAATTCAATCATAAAATATATATTATTAATATAATATATAATACAAATAATTATATTTATTTAATTATCATGTAATTAAATAACGACGTTTTTCATATAGTTGAAAATAAAGAAATAATATAAATGCTAATCACAGTAATGATCGCATCAAAATGCAGGAATTCTTGAAGTGCAATATTCATGTATCTTATGTATCATCACATTCACTTTGTATTTCTAATAGGCAGGCTGTATTTTCTAAAAATTAATGTTGAATTTTAAATTTTAATTGAAAATGAATTTTTTACGTATGTAATAATTTTTTTGTATTTTTGTTTGTGTTTTTAGTTTATGTTTTTAAGAAAATAAGATAAAAGCGATTTATGTATAAATTGTACAAATTCTTCGAAATTCAGTCAATATTTAATCATATATATTAAAATTAGTAAATCGTTATTCGAAAATGTAGTTAAATAAACAAATAGAAAATATAAAAAATTTTAATAAAGTTTTTAATATTGTTCCACTTGATTAAATAATAGTAACAACAATATTTAAATGTAAATTATGATTAATTTTAGATGTGTTAATTGTAAAATTAGATATATTAATAATAAATATTATTAGTATTATTATTTAAATATTTAATTAAACATTTTTTAAATAATATAATAAAATTACAATTACAATTTACAATATTTTAGTGTTATCTATTATATAATAATTTATTTTAAATTTATAAATATATATTAGTAATATTACATTTATATCTATTTTAATAAATACTCTATAATATATATAATTATTAAATAATAATTATAATTATAATAAATGTAATTGAATATTTTTTGTTATACTTTTAAATTTAGATTATTTTAATTTTTTTATATTTGGTATTGTAATTTTTGAGACAAATTTATAAAATTAGATATTAATTTGTTACAAATTCAATCGTTTATTAAATCGTTTTTTTTATATTTTCTAAATTTCGTAATCTTTTTAATACATCTTACATTACTTACATCTCTCATTAGATATTTAGATATATCTCGAAATTACATTGAAAATTACGAAATAAAATTTTGAATTATCAAATGACGAAATATTGCGTCATATATCGATAAAAAAATAATGATTTGATATCAATCTAAATATTATCGTCTATTTATTATCATGAAATGTTTCATTGAATATTTCAGTCATTAATTATTTTATTATGCTGTTCAAGATAATCTTTCATAATAATTTTGGATTTATTTTAACGAGTTAAAACTTTTAAACATTTTAAGAATGAAGATAAATAAACAAAATTTTAAATTATATTTTGATATTTTGTAAAGTAATATTTTACGAATTCATTAGATAAATTATATATAATAAATTCATAGATAATTTTATAATTCTTTTTATTAATTTAAAATTAGTTTATTAATTTAAAATTTTCATATTAAAAAAATCAAGTTCTTCAAAATTTTATGAAAAATCGTGTCATTACATATTAGAATATATATATATATAAATACATATATATTTCAAAAATTATAATTTCAATATATATTATCAATTGATTATTCATTCTTATTGATTGTAATGGATAACATTTTGAGCATTATTTACATTAAAAATCACTTATACAATATCACAATTTTTATACTTGACAAATGATAAAATTTTAAATTTTTAAATAATACATTATTTTAAATAAAAATTTTTATTTTAAATAAAAAAATAATATATGTATATGTAATATATGTATAATATTATTATTAATTTTTTTCAACACTAGTATACATTAAAGATTTTAGAAATAGTTTAATAATTTGTTGAATTGTGTTCCTCCATTGTGATTCTATTCAACTTAAATATTATTCAACTTATGACTATTGTTAGTATATTAATAATTTCAGAATCATCTACTTAATTGAATTAAAGAGATATATTTTTAAATTATTTCTGTTTCACTTTTCAAATATTTTTATTTATTTAACTATAATTTCGTAGTTTCCTAGAACGTGCATTGAGATGAAAATCAAAAAATGAAAGAAACGTTTAATAAATTAAATACTTGATTATAAGAGATTGATAAAATCGTAAATTATGAAACATTAAGACATAAATCATTCGTTTTATTCATAGAATTAAGAATTAATATATTTTAATCGTAACAAATATTTATTGCGATTTAAAATTTTTAGTTTTTTAAATTGTATTACATATTTTTAATATAAATATTAAACATAAATATAAATACAGAATAATAATTAATAATTACTGAGTTAAATATTTATATCCATTGAAATAAAAATTCCATAATAGAATATTTTAGCAATATTCAGTATTTAATCATAATTTAATACATAATAAAAAAAAATCATAAATAAAAATTTTTTTATAAATATTACAAATATCAAGAATAATCTTTTGTTATTTCTTTTTTTAGTTCTATATTCTTTTTAGTTCTATATTAGTTCTATATTATTTAATTCTAAAAAGCATAAATAGAAAAAGATAGAAAAAATAATTGAAAATTAATAAGTATGTTACGCGTAGGTACATGTTATTGTTGACATAAAATATACATATAATAAAATTCAATTAGCAATAATAATTATTTTCGCAGATATTTCGAAAAGTAAGATTGAACAGTCATTATATGTAATTTTCATTATATGAAAATTATTTAAAATTTAAAAATTAATTAAAATTTTCAAAATAATATAAATATGCAATAAGTTTATTATAAAATTATTTTTTATTTTGGGGATATTCAAAAATTTATAAATTTTTTAAACTTTCTAATTAATTTCTATTAAGATGTAAAAAAAAATTTGTAGAATGTTCTTTGTTTTTTTATATTAACCAATTGCAGCGATTGTTTTTTTTTATATAAATTAATTATATTTCATTTATGGATAGTTTTCTATTATATATTGTTTGCAATAATTTTAATGAATATTCGTTTTTAACTATTTAACTGTCGAAAATCTCTCCGAATGTATTATTGCTTTTTTTTAAATTATATAAATATTAATAAAATATTAATTTAATCAAATATTATTTTAATATTTCTTTTAATATTTTTTTTAATTCGATATTAATTTGTTATTTTTTTAAAACATTCTGTCTTCAAATTTTTCTTTTTCTGTAATATTTGAAGTATCAAAAAATATAAATAAAGATAAACGATATTATAACTTTATATTCCAACATCTATTTCTGCAATGTATAATGACAAAGCAATATAAAGATAAAGATTAGATTAATCGATAATACATAATTTTATCGAATATGAAGTGTAATAAACACTCGTTTTATATGAACACTTCTTTTCTAGCTATTATGTTAACAATGAAAGACTGATATCACAGACATCATTTGTTGTAATTTTTCTTGTGGTATGATATTATGTTAATTTTATTATGAAATTATATTATGTGTATATATTGTGTATGATTTTATCAATCAATAATATGATAATTTTTTTTTATTTATTCAAATAATCTGTACATTTGTACTTTTTTTATTTATACAATAATATATACAATATTAGTGCAATGTTTATAATTTATAATTAATATTTATACTGTGTTGAAAAAAATGATAGTGCTTGCAATAGTGTTATAATACTGTGTTATATATATAGACATAAAAACAAATATATATATACATAAATCAGTGATTAGAAATTAATAATATTTAAATATAATAAATATATTATATGAAAAACATATGCATTATATAATATAGACTTGATAAATTTTTAATTATTATTTTTATTAAGAATAATTATTATAATAATATTTTTTATGGTGTGACATATTTGAATAATAAGAAAAAAGAAAAAGAAAAATATAATGATCACAGAAGAAATGAATCAGTTACCTCCAGATGGAAAATGGGGTTGGATGATTGTTTTGGCGTATGGATTGAACGGGGTATGTTAAATATTATAAATAAAAAATTTATATTATCTACATTTTGTTGATAATCAATGATTTATAATAATTGTAATTTGTTATTTATAATAATTGATTTATAATAATTATTATAGCCTAAACTTTAATTGAAAACTTCAAATAAAAAAAAATTTTCTTTTGCTCTTTTTTCAAATAGAATAATTTCAAACGAAAATTATTAGGATTTCATTTTATCAAAATTAAAATTAATTTTCAATTAATATATAAAAAATATCAATTGGTTTTTTTTTATATAAGTTTTGTAACATTAATAAAATTAATTTTTTAATAGTTAGAAAAAAATGGAACAAAGCGAGAGTATTATCTATTTCACGTTGTTGATATCTAAAAGTATGATAAATAAAAAAGTGAGTTAATTTAGTAAATAGTAAATAAATGAAAAAAATAAGTTATGCATAAAATTAATGTCTCAATTTACAGTATTCTTATACATTTAAAAATTATTTTTGTGTTTGTAACTAAGATCTTATTTTCCGATCATATCCGCAGATAAATAACGATTTCCAATTATATTGATTCTTAAATATTATCAGTTAAACAATTTTTTCATGTATTTATTTATGTACTAACAAATATTTTATAAACAAAGAAAGATAATATTATTCAATCAGCCTCGATGTAACATATAGGTCAAGATGTAGATATTATCACGTAATGAATTCTTGTTTCTTCGGAAATTGATAAGGATTGGAAGGAAACAGGATTTCTTTATATATTTGAAACATTTTGTTAATTATTTTGTTAACAAGTAAGATGTTTGTACTGAAAAAATAATTAATAAATAAATTCATTACATCTTGAATGATGTTGAAAAATGAAAAGAATGTATATTTTAAATGAACGTGTATGTAGATATGTTCCTATTTTTTCTTGCATAAAACAAAGCAAAATTTATATCAATTTATATCAAAATTATTTTTTTGTATGTTTTATGTTATGTTTTGCAAATTTATTTTTTTTCTATATATTTTGATAAAGAAATATTTTAATGATATGTAATAACATTTTTGTTTCTTACATTGTCAATAAATGTAATAGATATTCTAAAGCAATTTTTATTTACTTTCCCCATCTTAATTATCAGAATTCATATAAAAAATTAAAAAATTGACATACATCTCAAATTTACAAAAAAGTATAAAAAAAAAGTAATGGTTTGAAAAAATATTTTATTTTAGATTCCATATTGCCTAATATAATATAAATGTTTATAATATAAATATAAATATTTTTTATAATTTTCTTTTATCATTTATCATAATTTTAAAAATTAATAAAAGTAATTTGACTACATCAAAATATTTGGTATATTCTGACTTCGAAATATTGTATTTGACATTGGAATGCTTAAACCCAACTTTATGATGGATATGAAATTCATCGCAAAGAAAGAGAATTATTTTGAGAAAAATATGTTGTTTTTTATTAATAAATATTGTTTTTAAAAAAGTCCTTTTGACATTTTATAATTAATAATTATATAACAGTCATTCGGATTTGTCATTATATTATCAAATAACAACTATTAATAATATTGAATTGTTCTTATAGATATGTACCATATCAATCATACAAGGATTTGGATTAATATTTAAAGATCTTTTCCCTCGTTTTGAGTTCAATGCAACTCAAGGGACGATTATTATTAATACAAGTTTCTCTTTTGGTATGATACTTGGATTGGTGAACGGTCCATTGTTACGAAATTATGGATATAGGAAAATGGCTATAATTGGTAGCTTATTCTTCAGTATTGGAGTAATTATAACGGCATTTATCAATTCTTTTACTTCTTTCATATTATTCTACGGTATATTCACGTGTAAGTGTGATAAAAAATTAAATATTAATCAAACATTTAAATAATGAGAAAAATATAAAATATATATAAAAAAAAATCTTCGAGATATAGAAAGTTTCATTTTATCAAAAATTTGAAATAATATTTTATACATACATAAAATACATTATATAATAACTGAAATAATATTTTATGCTATAAAGTATTTTTATTATTAGTAAGATGATATTTTTTTATGTAGCATTAGGTACGTATATGACATTGTCTGCTTTTTCATATGCATTGAACTCCTATTTTACAACGAAGAGAGGACGCGCCATGTCTTTAGCAATGACGCTTATTGGATTGGGACCTATAGTTGTACCTCAAATGACTTCTTTTTTACTTTCATATTATGGATTTCAGGTATTTTAAAAAATGTATGATATATTTTTATAATTAATTTAATTTTTATAATTATATTTATCACTATAATAATAAATTAAATCAAAGAAAATAATAATTTTGGAAAGAAAAGAATTAAATATATAATTCCCATATTTAGAATTTCCATAGATTTTTTAAATTTATCGTTCTTTTAATATATTTAAAAATATAAAAATATTATAATATGAAAACTATATTAAAATAATTTAAGAAATGAAAATGTTTAATATAATTAATTTCATATCTATATATATTTTTTATTTTTATGTTATAGGGCACGATACTATTATATGGAGCATTTTCTTTTCATTCATTGATAGGAGCTTTACTACTTCATCCACTCAAATGGCATATGAAAGATGCAACTAAATCGAAATCTTCGAATGAAGAATTAATGAAAGAAGACAAAAATAAAATATTAGGTAAAAATTGTTTAGAAACAAAACTAAATCTAACATATTTATTAATTATTTATATACCATTTTTCTATTTACATTTATAGGATGATTTTAAATATTTAAAAGAAAACAAAAATTATTATACAAAAATTTTGATTGAAACTTATTTATTAAATTATAAATGATTTTAATTTAATATAGAATATAGGATAAAATAATATAAGATAAATAATATAAGATAAAAGAGATGGAAATAGAATAATAAACTACTATGTGTTTGTTATACAATTTTTTTGATTTGTTTTCTTTCATCTAATGTAAATTTTTCTTGTAACTTAATAATATATTAAATAAGTATCAACCAAAATTTTTATATATCAATATTTATTTTATTATATATATAGAAATTTCTATAGGTGATCCATAAATGGTTTGACACTCGGTATATAAAAATCACGATGAAAATTTTAAAAAATATTTAAAAATTTAAAAATTTAAAAAAAAAAGAAAAAAAGAATTAAATTAAAATAAAATTAATTTTAGATCAGAAAGAGATTATTATTCAAGAAGAAGTAAATATTAAAAATTCAATCATGGACTTAAATAACGTATCACGAAAAAGAAAAATAACTCAAGTGTCGAATATCGATCACGATGCAGAAATTGGAAGTATTTATGGATTCGATATACCTTATGCTCGTCAAATATCAGAAACATTAAATGGTAAGAAAATAATCCACGAATCATATCTAATATTTAATAGATATCACGATAACAAAATTGTAAAATCAATTTTTTTTATTTTATTATATTATAATATAAATTCATTTTTTAAAAAATATTATTTTACGTAAATGTATAATATGTATAATATGTAAAATATTACATATTTATGATAAAATTATATTTGAAATTTTTAATTTGTGATATTATAATCTCAGACTTCTAATTTTTAATCAAAGAATTATTTCTATTTTTATATATTTTACATATACAAATGCAAGATCAATGATTATTTTTTTTATTACTTTTTATATATTAATTTTAATTTTAAAAAATATTATTATAGTTTCTATAGGAGAAAAAGAAGTTGATATGTACAAAATCATTGAAAATGGTGAAATGGGAAAAGACCATTCAAGAATTCAATATAACAATCGTCGATGTGAGTATATATAAATCTCTTAAAATTTATAAAAAGAATTTATAAATAATTGAAAATATTTTATTCCAGTTAAAAGCATTGATACGATCAATCTTGGCAGCAGTATTAAAATCTTTGAAGAGAAACCTTTGACAAAATATAATAGTAAAAATGAAATTGATGATTACAGTAATATAATAAACGAAGAAAACGATATATTAAAACTAACAAAAAACAATACAAACAAAACATTGAATACAGAAAATGATAATGATGAAAAGTATGTATTATATATATTATATATGCTATATACATACATACATACATACATACATACATACATACATACATACATACATACATACATACATACATACATACATACATACATACATACATACATACATACATACATGCATACATGCATACATACATACATACATACATGCATACATGCATACATGCATACATGCATACATGCATACATGCATACATGCATACATGCATACATGCATACATGCATACATGCATACATGCATACATGCATACATGCATACATGCATACATGCATACATGCATACATGCATACATGCATACATGCATACATGCATACATGCATACATGCATACATGCATACATGCATACATGCATACATGCATACATGCATACATGCATACATGCATACATGCATACATGCATACATGCATACATGCATACATGCATACATGCATACATGCATACATGCATACATGCATACATGCATACATGCATACATGCATACATGCATACATGCATACATGCATACATGCATACATGCATACATGCATACATGCATACATGCATACATGCATACATGCATACATGCATACATGCATACATGCATACATGCATACATGCATACATGCATACATGCATACATGCATACATGCATACATGCATACATGCATACATGCATACATGCATACATGCATACATGCATACATGCATACATGCATACATGCATGCATACATATATATATGTGTGTTTATGTATATATATGTAAATATATATATATTTTATTATCTACATACATATACATTATACATATACATTATATATACATATACATTAAAATAAAGTAGAAAAAAATGGAATTTTTTACAAGATAATGATACATATAAATTTTTTTCCTTTTTTCATAGATGTATAAAAAATATTTCATATACATTAATCTCTAGTTTATAATATAGTTCTTTGTATTTTGATTATAATTATATTTATTTCATTACTTCATTATTATTAATATCACTTATTTTTCTTACACAAAATTTTGGATCTATAGTCAGGATATAAGATACTATAGTGATTTTAATTATGAAAATATATTATTTGAAAATATATAATTATGAAAATATATATAATTATAAAAATATTATTATATTATTATATTTAATTATAAAAAAATCGACTATAGAATGATTATTAATAAAATTAACATGGGTATGAAAAATGAAATTGCAACTATAATTGTGGCAAATATAAAAAAATTTCGATTTTTTTATAATATAACAATTCGATTTATTTTTGGAAAGTTGTTTCAAATTTTATTATGAATATACAAAAAGTAGTTAAAATTCTTTATAATAAAATTCTTCTTCTATACAGAATGTTACATCATATATTTTTTAAAAAGGATTTTAAGGAAATCCTTTCTTTCCTTTTTATAAGAAATTTTTTAAAATTTATTTTTTCAAAATCTTATGAATGAATATTTTATCAATAAGCTAAAGAATTGAAAATGAACGATACAAATGAAATGAATGTAAAATTTAATCAATTGTAGGTTAAAAAATAAATCTATTATGTCACGAATATTGAGAACGATAGCAGAATATTTTGATCTGGATTTATTAAAGGACCCAGGGTACGTAAATCTGATGTTAGGAATGTCTGTTGCTGTTTTTGCTGAAATGAATTTCTCCCAACTAACACCTTTCATTCTAACGGACATGAATATATCAACTAAGCAGATTGCATATATAATGAGTACCATTGCAAGTGTGGATTTGATTTTTAGAATTCTTGCTCCTTTTATCGGAGAATGGTTTAATCAACCACCGAAAATAATGTACATGATGAGTTTATGTCTCTTAATTATCAGTAGAACATGTAAGTATTCGATCATATGTAATTTATTTTATATTCGATAAAAAGAAAAACATTTCTTCAAAAAATATTTGAAATTTGAATATAAAACAAATAGAAGATATATATTTTATAATTTATATTTTAATGTTTCTTTATGAAAGAACATTTTCATCAACAATATTAAAATAATATTTGATAATGATTTTATTAATTTATTTTTTATAACAAAATTTTTTAAATATATGAATAATAATATGCAGAAAAATGAAATTAATATTTTTCTTCTAAAAAAAAAAAAAGATAAATATTTCTTTTATAATCTTAAATTTTAATTTTGAAATGTTTTTATTATTTTGTTTGAAAAAAAATTATAAATTTTTTATAATTTTATAATTTTTGTTATTTATATACAATATTTTTGTAAAATAATGATTGGTACAATAATTAGTAATGTGATTATAAAATTTAATGAATAAATTTTATGATTTTAAATAAATATAATCACAATAGACATTATAACATAATATGGAATAAAATAATTTTTTGAATGAAAAAATAATAAAAATTTAATCATCTAAATAAATAAATTACTAAGTAAAAAATAATATTTATAATGAATCTTGATCTTTGTTAATATGTTCAATTTTATTTATTGAAACATTATTTTTACATATTTCAGTTTAAAAGTTATTAAACAGTTATTCTTTGTTTCTTTTTCTTTATTCAGTTATTTTATTATTACGTTTTTCTACATATTTACTTTTCCTAATAAAAAAATAATTTAAAATAAAATGCATAATAATTAATTTAAAAAATAATTTCTTCAAACTTACTATTTTATTATCAAATATTTTTTATTATACATTTATATTTAATATGATTAATATTTTAAAAACATTAATATTTAATATTTAATATTTAATTTAATATTTTTTTAAATTTTCATACAGCTTTATTGTTCATTAATGGATTTGCTTCATTATTAATTGTTGCCTCTGGACTAGGAGCTGCCAAAGGAATACGTTCAATATATATGAGTTTAGTAATACCTTCTTATGTACCAATTCATAAATTACCGAATGCATCAGGAATTCAAATGATTGTAAATGGAATGCTGCTTTTATGTGCAGGCCCTATGCTTGGTATGTAAAATGAAAATTTTGCAATATCATTAAAGCTTCAAAATATTTGATATTTAATAAATTGTATCATTTTTGTTATTGTTATAGGTATAATGCGCGATAATTTTGGAAATTTCGCACCTTCTCTAATTGTGATAAATACTGTTACATTATTTACAGTAATAATGTGGACGATAGAAATTATACTTATTCGAAGAAAAAAATCACAGAAACAAATAGAACAAGAAATTTCTTGATTTTATAAAATATTTAATTAATTAATATTATGTATTTATCATATTATAGCAATGATATTAACCATTTGGATGATTCCGTATTATAAAAAAATTTATTTATTATACATATTTATAAAATAATAAAAAAATCAAATTTAAAGGTACAAAAGAAATGAAAAAGAAAAAGAAATAAAGAATAAATGCATATTCTTTTGTATCAAAAATCTTTTTTTTTTTTTTTCATTTTTTTTATTAAGATGAAAAAGTTAATACGGATTTTTTGTAAATGATATCAAACTTTATTATGTATTTAGCTAAAAATATAATAATTATTTATTATAAATTCTTTATTATAAATTCTTTATTTTAATAATATTTGTAATTGAACATGGAATATAATTATTAAAAAAAGAGAAACGTATCATTTTTCAATATGGATAAAACTAATAAAGAATTGAACTTTTTTCAGAATTTGAATGTTCTACTATCTATTTTTTCTATATGTTCATATGGATATATTCATTATTTATATTCATTATTTATTTTTCATTAAAAATATTTAAAACTTTTCTTAA
Source organism: Apis mellifera (assembly GCF_003254395.2). NCBI lineage: Eukaryota > Metazoa > Arthropoda > Insecta > Hymenoptera > Apidae > Apis > Apis mellifera. Next base: position 2,388,384 of record NC_037639.1, read on the forward strand.
AAAAAAAAAGAAAGAAAATATTAAATGCTTGAAAAAATTATTAAATAAATTTATCTGGAAGGATAAAAAGTTATTGGAGAAAAATTATGAAATTGTTCAATAAATTTTAAGGAATGTATATATGTATTATTATATATTGTTTAATAAAATATTAATTTTATACAAATAATTTTTGAATTTTTTTTAACTTTTGCTATAAATTTTGTAGTAATTTAATACAATTTTAGGAAAAAATTACACATATGACTTATGAAAATTATTATATATATATAATAGTAATTAATTAATTATTAAATGTTTTTAAAATATTTAATTTTTATTGCTAATTAATTATTTCATATTTTTAAATATTATGCTATAATTTGTTTATGAATAAATCATTAATTGAATAATTCAAAAAATTTCTAATTTTTATTTCTAAAAATCTTAGTAGAAATTGGTATAATAAAATTTATAAAATATGAACTATCTGTATTATTATATAAATATGAATAATTAAAATATTATTGATTATAAATACTTATTCTATGAAAGATTATTTTATTTTGAAGATTTTAACGTATATCTTTTTCACACATAGTATTTATAAAATGAAAATACTGAGACACTTTCTACATAAAACAGCAACTGCTATATCATTTTGAATTTAATTTAGGTCATGTGTGTGTTCAATATCATTCGCCACAGAAACAATGACGTGAAAAATTTCTTTATCGCAACAATCATGATCTTATATGACAACAATAGATCATTTTTTCTCAGAATCTTCCGGTAAAACTTCTCGTATGTTGTTAAAGAAATAACATAAAAGATTAATTTAAAAAAATCGATTATATATAATATATATATAATAATATATAATAGGTCTATGTAATGTAAATATTTGAAAAATAAATACAAGATAAAGATAAACTTTTTTTTTAAATCAAAATATAAAAAAGATTTTTTATTTTTTATTTTTTTTTTTATATATATATTTATATACACATTAAGCTGTTAGAAAAAATGAAAATTATAAATATGATTTTTTAATAATGAAAGATATTTATTTTTATAATTTTCTTGATTTTAATATAATATATATGATTTATATATCTTCACTAAAAAATAGTGATAGTGATTGATATTAATTTTTATACTGTTAAAGCTTTGAAGTTTTTTTTTAGAATATATTTTTAAACATATTTCTTAATTTTTTGATACTTATTTTTATTGTATTATCAATTTATAATTTTTTCTATATTTTAAATTTATTAATGTATTAAAATATATATCTAAAATGATTGAAAATGATAATAAATATAAATGAATAAATTAAAAATAATATATTTTTTTTTAATTTATTTCAAATCTAATCTTTTTTCGTTCAAAGTTATTTGTAGTGAGACATTATTTGCTGAAAAAATAAGAATTATATTATTATAAATTATTATATATAAATTTTAAATTATTAAATTATAAATTATTAAATAAAAATTTATAAAATTAATGAAAATAATTTTTAAATGCTTTACTATAATTCAAAAAATTTGTTTTGATTACATTTGAAATTCAAATTTTAATAGCTTAAATATTAAATATTATCAAGGTTAACTTAGAAAAAATAAGAATTATTCGCAAATAATTTCTATTTGTATCTCTTTAAGATTCAATTATAGTCATTATATAATCATAAAATTCAATTATATTCAATATATATCTATCTTATAAAATACTTTTTTAAAATTATATTTTTTAAAATATAAAAAGTCTCTAATCATAAAATTAGAACTATGTACAAAAATTTAAGTTTCTGCAATGTTTCAATATAATAGATAAATTGTTTTTGATTTCCCAAATTATTATTAAATAATCATATATGCAGAGAAATTAATTTTTTATTAATTATTTTTAAATTTAATTTTTATTGATCATTAATTATTTCAAATAAAATATATAACTCTCTATATGTAAATAATAAATGATAAATTTTAAATAAATTAAAATAAAAATAAATGAAAATATTGGAATTTATATACTGTTCTAAGTTTTTAATTCGATCAGAAGAGATTGCTCTTTTTTATCTTTTTTTTAAACTTATCTCTAAATTCTATCTCTAAATATATAAAAATATTGCCCTTTTTTTCAGTTGAAACTTTCTAATCTTTTTTTAAAAAAATATTTTTTAATCTTATATTTAGTTATATTCAGTTATTAATAAATATACTTTTGTAATAAAATTTAAATGTTAAAAGTATAAATGTTCTTTAAATATTTCTCTACGTTATTTTAAATTTTAGTCACAAAATTATGGTAAAATGATCGCACTTTTCAATTGACAACGTGAACCGGAATACGATCTCCTTTCACCATATAATTGGGAAAGTTTAAAACATTGTCAAACATGTATGTAGAATATGTATAAATGCGCATTACTATAACATCTGAATACAAATAAGTACTTCCTTTGGATAGTTTCCAATTGTGCAAAATCGAAAGTGGTGAATATAAAAGAAAAAATGTGTGCGTGTACTTATGCGTGTGCGTGTGTGTGTGTTCATAGAAAAAATTCATAAAATGTCTAAGCATAAACTTTTAATTCGTTTAAACAAAATTTAAATTTAATAGCATTAAAAAATCAATTTCAAAAAGTGATAAATGTTTTCATAATATTATAACTGTAGTTCGTTGAAGAATTTATTGTTTTATACATTTCTGATTTATGTTATTCATTATTATGCGTTTCACTGTTTCATCTAGTAAAGTAATATTTTAAGTTCACAACTAGAAAAAACTATTAATAATATTACATTAATAATTTATTATTATTAATTGTATCTTAATTTATTTAATAGTATATAACAAATTGAATTTTCTACTATTGTACAATTTGTAATTAAGAAATTTATGTGTACGCTTATTTGTGTACAGATCCTAAGAATTAGTTTAATTTTATTATTAATCTTACAATATATTTAATTTTATGTATTTACAAAATAATGCACAATTAAATTAATTTTTATGAGGAAAGAGAAAAATATTTTTATAGTAATTTTTAGTATAAAAGATAAAAATAAAAATAAAAAATAATACAAAAATAAAAAAACAGATCTCAATAAAACGTAATTTTACAAAAATATATAATCACAAAAATATTTATATATATTCTTACATTACAAAATTACAAAATCTTAAAATTACAAAAATTTAATTTTTTTAATTTGTTTTTTTTTAAATTTTTTCCTCTTTAATAAAACTTTAATAAAACCTAATAAATTACATATGCAGCAATTTTTTTTAGCATATTATTTTAATGAGATAAAATTAACGTTCAAAATTTTAATATAATTTTGTAATAGTATGAGTTAAAACAAAATCTTAAATTATAAAATATTTAGTTTTTAATATTCTTTTACTTTGTGTTGTGAGAATTTGTTCTTGTTGTTCTTTTATTATTGTAAAAAATGTTTCCAAATGAAATTATTTTCAAAATTGAAAAAGTTAAACTTTTGGAAATTGATTTTACTTCCTCAAAGAAATTTTCTGTCGATAAGAAAATTGCTCCATGTATAACTCATTATATACTCTACATAAACTTCAATAAAATTAAACTTTAAAATTAAAACTTTCGAATAAGATAATTTTCTTGTAAAATAAAGTACAAATATTTCTGTGATTATATATCTATTTATTTTACAAATAACTAACTTATTGACTTATATTGACTTATTATGCTATTATTAATATTTACTTAATATTCACTGGCCGTAATAAGATTGAAATCGAAATTGGAAATATTAGACTTGTCTCATTCATATTTTGATACATGAAGATCAAATAATAAAAAAGTTCTTAAAATTGAAACAATGATATAGTCAAATATTTACAATTAAAAATTAGTTCTTCAGCTTTCATATTTAAAGAATATTTGCGTCATCGTTTAGCTCGTGATACCTATAAATAATATCATTATTATTTCATATAAATTTAATAAATAGTAATTAACAATGATTCTATCTTTATTCAAATAATTTTCTATTTTTTAAATTATTGAAAGAATACCAAAAAAAAAAAAAACACACACACAAGAATATAATTTTTAATTTAACATTTTCAATGTTTGATGATCACCTTTGAATGTCCAGAATAAAGTACTGGTCCATCTGCAACATCCTGTTCTGTTTCCTCATCATTTTCGTCCGGATTCAACGAAGCAAATTCTTCATGTTCCATAATTCCCCACAAAGGGATGTTCTCCTTTCCTGTGGATGCTACAGCAAGATTATTTACAGCTTGTGGAAGTACTTGATAAGCTTTTTCAATAGCTTCGAATTCGTTTAAATTATTTTTATTGTTGCTTGTATCATTGATAATCGGTTCACTTGATCGTTGCAAATTTTTTTGTTTCTCTTTCCTTTGTTCTTTTTTCAAACCATTTTTCGAAGGTACTTCCGGCATTGGTAGTGGCGTCACCACGTAAATTCGTTCTTTATTTACAGGCGATATTGACACAGAATGTGATTCCCATGTCGATTTTTCTTCTATCGCGGATTTATTTACACTATGCATGTTACTGGTTTTTGGATTACTTATACGTTCAATTTTCATGGACTGAAAATCAACAATTAAGATATTTATGAGAAAAAGTAATCGATAAAAATTATACGAATAATTACTATATTAATTATATAAATATTATTAGGCATATCTAAAAAAAGATAACTTAATAAAAATAACAAAAATTTTCTAAAAAAATTTTAAATTTTTGTTGGATTTTAATATTTTTAATTTTTATGTTACAGTATCTATAGAAATATTAAATATGTAAAAAAAATTATATGTTGACAATAAATAAGTTATTATAATAAATAATTTTATATTATATTAATGAGAAAATTATATTTCAAAAAATATTTAAAAAATATTCATTAGATAAGTAAATTTTTCTTCAAAGAACTAAATATTTAAGATGTAGATTATTTAAATTAAAGTAAATCTTAAAAATAGAAAAATTTATTTATTCACTTTTCTTAAAGCATGAATCTTTTTATCATAAAATCTTATTCAAATAATTTCGAATTGCTTTAGTATCTTTTCTTTCATTTAAAGACAGGTTTAATTTAATTTAATTTAAAAATTTTAAAAACTTTTTAAACTTTTTAAAATTTAAAAAAAAATATCTTGATAATAAAAAATTCAATTTAAAAATAATTTATAAATAGATTAGTAAATATTATAATATGTATTTTTTTTTTAATAAGACAAATTAAATATATAATTCAAAAAATATATTAATATCAGAAATATATTTTTTTAAGAATATTTATAATATAAAATTTCAGATGTGTTTTTTGAGTTTTATATGGTAACAATTACAGATTTAGAGATTACTGCAAAAAAATAATCAAATATATAATCAAATAATAATCAAAGATATTAATAATAGTAAAAGACCATTATTATATCTTTTATGTTACACACACATATATATATATATATATATATATATATATTTTATGTTACACACACATATATATATATATATATATATATTTTATGTTACACACACATATATATATATATATATATATATATATATATTTTATGTTACACACACATATATATATATATATATATATATATATATATACTGTCAATCATTAATTCACAATTTATAAGATGAAAAATAACAATTTGGAAATAAATGTAACTATGAATGAAAGGTGAAAATTAGAGTTTATAAAGCACATAATAAATTACCGGCTGCGTTTCTTCAATATAATTGCTCGCGGATCCTTCGTGTTCTACTTCATTGAAACTAAAGCCAGCTAAAGAATACGTTTTCACACTTTCATTGTGATCTTTCAACTGGTTCCCGTGGTCTCCTGGTTCCGTTGTTGTTAAATATTCAGTTGGAATTTTCTTTGACGGCGAAAGGTAAGGATGCAAAGAACTAGGTAAAATCGTGCTAAATGTTGTAGGTTTTGAATATTCCTAAAGAAAAATGTTCTATTAATTATTTTTTATTTTCTATATCGTAATAATTGTTCTGCGATAGAAAATTATCCATTGAAAAAAAATATTAATCATATTAATCATATTAATATTTTTTTTTATTCATTATTATATTCAATGTTTTGGAAAATTAAAAAAGAATTATTAAAAATTAGAGTTGTGTCATATGTATTAATTAATTTGAAGAATTTAAAATTATAAAAAATCATCATGTTAAATGATTTCTAATTTTTGAAAAAGATAATAAAATAAATAAAATTTTTCTTAAAAAAAAAGAAATATGAAAATTATATAACAAATATAGAAAAATTAGCCAAAACCAAATAAAATTTGGATAAAATCGTGACCTATTTATAAAGTAGTTTAAAACTTTCTAGCATCCAAATATTGTCGTCATTTTAATGATTTACCAAAAGCATATACAATATCTATTTATTAAAATTATAATTTTGCATTTGTTTTTCATTTTATCGTTTTCAAAGTTTTAAAATTTTATTTATATTATTATATATTATTATATTATTTATATTATTTAAGAACCTAATTTTAAATAATTTTTCTCCTCTATTATATTATATAACTAATTTATATACTATTATATAACTAATAATATATGTATATATTATTATATATAATTATATATTATATATAATATATGTATATATTTTTTTTATAATTCGTAAGCTTACTTGTATCGTCCAGTTATCAATATTTTTCTGTAATCTGCGTACATCAATGGAAGTATTTGCTCTTGTAATGCTTCGTGAATCCTCAGGTCTTAGCGATTGCATGTTCAATTTGTTCGAATTGTTGAAATTGAATTGTGATTGAAAATGATTAACAGCCCGAATTTCATTTCTATATTCTTGTTGCAGGTAATTATCATCGTTCAATTCACTTTGAGGAAGAATCTTTCTTGACTGTGTTCGATTGAAATTAGTTTTGACACTCCAATCTCCGTAAGATTGTTGAAACGGAATTGGCGTATATTCTGACGTATACGGTATAATGACTTGTACCTAAAATATTATTATTTTAATAAATTTATATAATTCAGATATATGAAATATTTGTAACATTATAATTAGAAATATTATATTTATAAATTCACATTTTATGTTTATTGAAGATAGAGAAAAAATGATTACAAGTGTTATAAAAATTTATATCGCTTTAATCTTCTCTTCATAAGATAAAATTTTTAATTAAATTTAAGACGACTGTATGAATCATATTTTTGTACTATATTGCTTCATTAATTTATTAATATATATTTCGAATAATTCAATTTTATAAACTAAAATATAATTATATAAATATAAATTTAAATAAACTAAAATATCTAATAATTATTGTAAATAATAATATATTAATGTCTTATATAATCTTACATTATAAAATTTAATTTATTATTATATTAATTATATCAATGCTTTTTATATTCAATTATTATTAAAATTAAATCTCGTTGAAAAAGAAATTTATACAACAAATTTACAATTATTTTATTTTAATAATTATTATATTTAAATTCACTACAATTTTTCTATAAAAATCTTAATATACTATCATATATGAATTCTTTTATTTTACTTACTTGTTTATTTCGCTTCATATTTTGTTGCTTCTGAAACATATCTTTGGCATTTTTTAAATTTACACTATTTTGCTTCCAAAAATTCTTAATTTCTAGAAAAGTATTGTTCGATTTAGCAAGATGATTCAAAAAGACTTGATTTCTTGAAGAATCGTTCGACGTATTCATAGATAAACTTGGCCACAAATATCCCGATTGTCCAGATGGTGAAACATCTTGTTGATTCGTATATTGTGTAGTAATTGTTGATATTTCGACATCTTGATTTTTATTATGGTTTAAAAAAACCTCAGTAGTGGTTGTCGAAGCACCAAAAATATTGTTAATACTTTGAATATCCGAAGTATAAGAATCAGTCGGTTTGACAAAGCTCGATGAATTCTCGAAATATATATTATCGGTTTCTAAACTATAATCCGTAGTTGTCTTCACAGTATTATTGGAAACGTCATCGATATTGTTGTATCCATTAGTGGAAGTCGGCCATTGCATATCTGTTCGACTTTCGCCATTTTTCGTCAGATCCAACAATGGCGATTCTTCATAGTGTATCGATTCCTCTTTCAAGGCAAAACTTGTTTTAGGTGTCTGAGTTGTTATGTGAGAATCTTTCACGACACTTCCGCTAGGAGACAAATCGTCAGAATAATTCAAATTTCCCGCATCTTGATAAAAAGTTGAAGTACCGAAGCTTGCCGATGGATTTAAATCTGGCGGTAAATAATTCAAATCGGTATTCGGGATTGGGTTCGATTTAAACAATTCTTGATAATCATTTTGATTGGAGAATTTGTGATTTTTAAGATTCGAACCAAAACTATTAATAGTATTCTGAACATGTGACATAGGCTGATTTAAAATTTCGCCATTTTCTTGATTCAAGATCGAAGGATTATTACTATACCCTTGATCAAAAAATGGTCCTGATATAGAAGATTGAGTATTGAGAATAAAACTATCGTATGATTCTTTGTGATCTGTAAGCCTTTTGTTTACTTCATTTTGGTTTTGAGATATTCCTTTATTAATTTCCGTTCCAATGGATTTTACATCATTGTTGTTATGAATATTATAACGTTCATCATTAATTTCGGAGCTTTTATATTCTTGGCCATCCAACAGTATTTCAGGAAGAGGTGGTGATTTGAAATTTTCTATCTCTGATGGATTTTGAGACGGTCTATCGAAGGGTTTTGTTTCGTATAGTGGAGGCATTGGTGCAGAATATAATTGTGGATTTAGTAATGGATTGTTGAATGGATTTTGATCAACGGGTGCTTGAGAAATTTCTGGTATCTTGATCTCATGCGAAGCCGCGAATTGAATGTCGTGATTTGCTTGATTGCTAGGAGGGAGATAACTGTTCGAAAGATGCACAGGGGAGGGAGGAAGAGGATAATTGTCAGAATGGCTTCCACTTTGCATTGGAATCCAAGGAACTTTATTACAAGGATTGCATTGTTTCCCTTTGTTCGTTGATATGTGAATTGTACGATGGTCTTTCTGAGCACGTTGCTTGTCGAGAAAATTGTTTGAAGGCACATTAAAATTATAAAATTGTAAACTTGGACCAGGGGGAGAGCTATGTGATGGACCAAGATGGGGAACGGAAGAAGCTGTGTGCAATAAATGTGCAGAATGTTGAGGAACGGATGAACTAATAGGGAAATGTAGAGATGGACCAGTTTGAAGTCCAATTGGAGGATGAAGAAGTGAACCAGTTTGAGATCCAAATGGAGGATAAGGAGGTGAAAGTGGAGGTGGATCAAGTTGCAGAGCAGAATGCAAGTTAAACGTTGTTGAGCCATAAGATTGAGAGGATGAAGGATAAGATACTTCAATGTGTGGTGGTGATTTTAATGGTACAGAAGTGGAAGAATCATAATTGAAGGGATTTAACCAATTCATCAATTGTGAGAGATATCCTGATGGTTCTGTTGGCGAAGAATTTGTCACTCTTCCTGTTCTCAAAGAATGAGATTTTGATATCGGAGGTGGAACTAAATATTCATTTAATCCGATTCTTCGACTGCGACGACTAATGTTTGGACCATTATTAAAAAGCAATTCGCTTCGATCAGTCTTCAAACATGAGGATGTATCACACATAAAGATGAATAACAATAGGGTTAACGAAACCTATAAAGACATATATATTGATTAGATTAAATTTACTTATATTCGTATTTAGATATTCCACATTATCTTTAAAACGAAAATATGTAATGTTGTAAAATATATTATAAAAATATGTTATATAACATAAAGTGTAAAATATGTAATATAAAGAATAAAATTTTCAAATATAGATTTATTGAAACGATTTGATATCATATATATCACTAGAACTAATATATCATAAATTCAATAATAATTAATGAATCAGATTTCTAACAGAAATAAAAATTCATAAATGCATATTTTAAAAAAACTTTGTATACTTCTCACAGTAACCAATAACCATGGAAAATAAATAAATACATAGGATAAATTGAAGTAGGTTACTTCCTAAGTAACTTTTAATACCGTTTTGAATTATGCCAGAGCTACACAATTTTACTTAAATTAAAATACTTCTATATTTTTATATTAATTATATAAATTTTATTTCCACGTTTCATATTTAACCAATTATGTATTTTCGATTTAACAAGATACTTTAAAAAATGTTAAAAATAAATGAAAATTATTTTTGTAATTATATATAAATACACAAAAAAGTATTCGTATTTTACATTACAAAAACTTAAAATTCTTTTTAATTTTTTATTTTTAAAAATTTTTTTTACTTTTAATGAAATTTTGTATAATGAATACTTATATAACAATTTTTTTTTAAATAAAACATCATTTTAAGTAAGAAAATGAAATCAGCATTTCAGTACTATTTTTCACAGAATTTTAAATTATAAATATTTAATGCTTTATTATCTTATTGTAAAAAATATCTTTAGATTGTTTCTAAAATTAAAAAAATATTAAAAAAAAAATATTTTTGGAGGTTAATTTCTTTCTCTCGAAAAGATTTGTTAATAAAAAAAATTGCTTCATGTATTTCATTATACAGACAATAAAATTAAAATTTCCTTGTAACATAGAATATAAATGCTTTTCTATTATCAAAACAAAAGGTCAGAAGTGAAAAGAGAGCAAGCATAATATAAAATCAAGTGTAGAGAAGATTTGAACGGACAGCTATGTGTTTCTCATGAGTTATAAAGTCAATAGTGTTCTTGTAGAGTTCCACGTACTATTTTACGGTTATCGTGAAATATGCGAACGTATGAGAAAGAACGAGAGTATTCGTGAATCACTGTATTTATCGCGAGAACCGGAACTGCATAAGAAAGTGAACAAACGGAAACGAAAAAAAAAAAAAAAAGACATAATCTTCTCATATCACTTTTAAACCTACTAACATCAAAATCAGTGTGTTTTATATTTTTAGCTGCAGACAAGAAATGATTGCTCAAGCGAAAATAGCAAATGTGCAAATTTTGTCATTCATTGTCTTTGTAAATATTTTAGAAAGAATGAAATAAGATAATATGATTTTTAAATGATTAAAATAATTTTTAAATAATTTTTAAATGATTTTTAAAAATTAAAATAAATAATTTGATAACAAATTTATTATTCAAATATAATCGAATTCGAATCGAAAATGAGATTTATTTCAAATAATAATTTGAAAATAATTGTAATTTTATATTACATTAATTGTTGTTCGATAAGCAATATATTTCAATTATTGGTATCAGATAATATCAATATCAATATTGATATTAGATACAGATTTATTTAATCAATTAAAGAAATTTGAGATATAAATATTTGAAAATATGATAAAGTAAAGAAAAAATATTATATATATTTTTTTATAATATATTTTTTAATTGAAAATTTCTTCTTGAAATATTACATTCAAAGTATTGAACAATAAATTTGTAATAATAATTATAATAATAAGAAATAATAATAACAAAAATATTTATAAACACAATTATTTTTATTAAAAAATAAAATTAAATAATAAATAATTTAGACTATAAAATAAAAAATAATAAATCATTTAATTGAAAATACATTAATATTCTAATTATTCTTTATATGAAATATTTTATTATAAATATTTTTTTTTATTTATATTTTCGATATTATATAGAAATAAAATTTAAATATCAAATTCGATATAAATATGCCTTTATTTTTTTTTTATTTACATTTTCGACATTATATAGAAATAAAATTTAAATATCAAATTCAATATAAATATGCCTTTATATAAGAAAATATAAAAAATTAACAAACATAACTTTTATTTTAATCTTAAAATTCATTATTTATACATAATGCAAAATTATTGTTAAATCACTTATATATATTAATTAAGATATATTAAAAAAAAAAATACTCAATTATAACATTTATCCAACGATACTCTTACTAGCAAGATATAGATAATTGAGTTATTAAAATTATATTGTCATCTAATTTTGGTTATCAAAAAACAGTATGTGCTCGGTATATGCCCACTGATCGTGAGATTGATCTTTTTTTCAATGAAGAGTAGGTGGTTCACACACTGTAATAATCAAGATATATAAGAGATATTCAGTGTAGCAGGGATAATGTAGGTAAGTGGGCTGTGGGTATTACGACAGTCAGCCTACAGTGAAAAGATGTAATACGTAGTTGCATGTAATCTGTATAATGCGCATTCAGCAAGGTGTTAGTGCGCTCATGTGAGGAACACTTGTGTCAGAATAAATGCTGACACTAATCGAGACTAACTAATATCGATAATGAGACAGCAATTTTCTTCTGGTTATTTCAAATTGAAATAATATTTTCATTTATTAAGAATTTTTTTTTTTTGAACCAATGTACTAAAAGTTTTATTTTAATAGGAACTAAAAATAATATAAACGATATAAAATTATTGTTATTGCCTTTAAAACTAATATAATATAATATAATATTAGTATAGTTATACTATTAGTTAATGAGAAAAAGTAAAATAAATAAAATAGTAAATAATATTTAATTTTTTATTGACTTTTAATATCATAAAATTAAATAATTATGATGAAAACATTAGATCAAAAAACAGAATTTTCTGATATGTATATTAACAAGCTTAACATATGGAAAAGTATAACAAAAGATTATTGATTATTAATAATTGAATGTAGAATTAAATAAAAATGAAAAGATTAAGTGAAATAATGATACAACAGTAAATTTAGTTTTTTGATTAATATAAATTTTAATAATTGTTAATAGAATTTTTTTAATACGATTTCTCAATACGATTCTTTAATAATTGTTGATAGAGTTTTTTTTAATACGATTTTTCAAAAAGAGAAATTCTATTATAAATCTTATTCTGCTTTATCTCAATATATAATCTTATCTGTGTGTAATCTCTTTATAAGATAACTATAATAAAAAATTAAATTTCAAACAGGAAGATTCTGTTTGTTAAGAATTTGGTGAGAAGAAATAAAATGAAAATCTTGAAATCTTACTTTTAAAAAAAAAAACAGTTTTAACAATTTTAATGAAATCTTGAATGGAAAAAATAATTTCAGGAATACCTTAATAATGAGAGTTAATTATCGCGCATATCAAACATATTCCGGTTTTTAAAAGACAAAAAATAATAAATAAAAAATATTTAATATTTTTGTTCATTTTATAATAATAATAATGTATAGATTAAATTAAGTCAGGTTAGGTTTAATTATTTGGTTTTTTAACAAATGAAAGAAAATAATAGAATATATATTTAATATTTTTGTTTTCGACATTTTGTTATCGACATAATCGATATAAGTTATTTTTATAACATAATAAAATGATCAAATTTTATTTAATTTTATTCGAATATTTGATATAAATATGATATTTAATTTTCAAAATTATAATAAAATCTAAACGATGTTAGAATAAATCATGTTTTTTTATTTTTATTATCAAAGTAAATATTTAATATAATAAATATAAAATCTAGATAAATAATTAGTAGAATAGTTGCAATATTAGTTACTAATAACTAATCTATTAATAAACACATGAAAATCATTTCTGATTGTAGATCTTTTTACATAATAATTAACTAATATTAGTAATAAGAAATAACAAAATTGTATATAAATGTAAATGAAAAAATGAAAATTATAAATACATGACAAATTACATATAAATTACAATTTTATATTAATAATAAGACAATCAATCAACTTGTGACAATCATCATTTATATAGAATTATGTATAAAAATAAATATTTTATGTATGCTTTATATTAATAAAAATAGTTTTATAATTACAATTCAGTTATGAAAAACAAATTTAATATTGAAAATTTAAAAAAACAAAAAAACAAATGACATTTATATTACGTAGTAAGTATTCAAAAGAAAAAAAAGGAGAAAATATGAAAATAGAATTTAAACTCTAATTATACTTAATAAGGTCATAAAGCTTATTCGAAAAAAATCCGTATTGACATTGATAAGAAAAAGAAACGTGCAAACGGAAAGCGACAGATTTAGGTCGTATTCAGAAGAGTTTCGCTCCTATGTTGGCACTATGCCAAACGATGAGGATTATTCGAAAGCGTCGAGCATATGTTTCCCTTGTATCGTTCACACGTCCTTGTTGGATTATCTGTGATTGACAATTCACGACGTATACAAAACAGTACTAACTTTCAAAAGCTTTTGCAAATCGTTATGTTCGCATGAATTAATTTTCTGTTTCTTGAAAATTTGCCAAAAATCAAATAAAAAAATCGTAGTTTTTTTATTTTTCAAATTAAGAAATGCAATATACAATTATGAAATTATAAAATTTATAAAATATAATATATAATATTTGGTATCCTTTATATATCCTTTATATTTATTTACAGACAAATAAGTTTGTTATATTTTAACTATTAGAAGTATGTAAATTAGTAATGTTTATTATTTGTATCAGAAAATATTTTCAAATTTTTAAGAAAAAATTAAAACATTTAAAGATAAAATTTTTTTATATAAATATATAAAAGAATGATTAAAATGAAAGATAAAGAATATTTTGTTCATTTCTTTTAATAAATGTATGATTTGGAATTTTAATAAGATTAATAATGTATTAACATTAGATATATTTTTCAAATTTATAGGTTTTTCATATTTTAAATTAATATTATTTAAAAAAAAAATATTACGTAAGATTTTTTTTGTTAAAATAAATTAATATTAATATCCATATATGTCTTCGTTTTTATTCTTATTCGAATTGATATTTTTATTTCATTAAATTATTAATAGAATTGTAAAAATATATGATGAAATCAAAGTTTCAAAATAATATTAGAATTAATTTCTTCGAAAAATTTGACAAAAAAAATTTAAATAATAGGAATTTTGTAAAAAAAATTTTAAAAAAATAAAATTTAATCTCAAATATATTAAAATTTTGAAATTATTTTAAATTATTTATTCATATTTATCAAATAAATTAATATCAACTTTAATATTGTAAGTTTTAATTAATTTATCTAAAATCGGAAATAAACTGATCAGTAAACAGATTTTAAAATACTTAAATTTGGTCATATTGTTGCATTGTTATGTTACCAGATTTTGAATTCGTGATTTTTAACTTTCGCTTAGTATGCTTTGTATGATAAATCAAGTACTTGTTCTTTTATAGGATTCTACATCAAGAATGATTCTATAAAGAAACATATATTTAGTTCTAATAAAAATTTTAAATTAAAAAGCATAGGTTAATAATTTTAAGAGAACAATTACTCAATTCTTCTTTCAACTATATTACTAGTTATATTTTAAAGTAAATAAATGAGTAAATAATAATTTTTTCCTAATAATAACTAATTATATTATTCCATAATATTTTATTATTTGTAACTTTCAAAATATATGTACATAAAATAATTTCTTTTTGAAAAAAAATTGAGAAACAAAAATATATTTCTTAATAAAAAGTAAGATTTTTTATTTAATTAAAATAAAAAGATAATTAATTACCAGCATTAATTACAATTTAAGATAATTTATGAATTAATAAAGAATGAATAAAAATGTAAAAATTAAACGATAGAAATTATTAAAAAATTTATATAATATATATAATATATACAAAATTAAAGTATTTACATATACATGTAATATAATATAAAATTTATC
The DNA here is from genome assembly GCF_003254395.2 of Apis mellifera. Lineage (NCBI taxonomy): Eukaryota > Metazoa > Arthropoda > Insecta > Hymenoptera > Apidae > Apis > Apis mellifera. The sequence continues at coordinate 2,404,181 of NC_037639.1, forward strand.
TGAAAAAAAAATAGTAATTTATCTTCGTTAGTACAGCTTTCGCCTCATAAGATGTATGGTTAAAAAGTCGAACATCTACTCTCACAAATATAATGCAAAATCAATAAAATACATATGTATAGAGTTTCTAATCATTAATTTTTAATTACTAGTGAATATAATTATAAATAAAAAATTTAATTGAATAAAAAGATAAAAAAAATATTAATGCTATTATATAGAAAAAAAATGTTTAATAATTTAAAAATATTTATCTATATTTATTTATTATAGAGAATTGAATTTTGTAGGATACCTAATTATAAAATTAAATTTTTGATAATTAATTTGAAAAATTAAAATAAAAACATTATATTATATAAAATTTTTAAAAACATTTTATATCTTTACTTATATTATATATTATATAATATAGTATTATATAATATAATCTTATATTATATATCTTTGCTTATTAAAATGAAAAGATTATAATATTCTCATAATATAATAATTTGATATATTTTTACGACCAAATTATGTGAAATAAAAAGCTTTGCTTTAAAGATATTACAAAAAAGATTTTATCTTGCTTATATCTGATTTTATATCTTTTTCAATTTTTTCTTTTTAAATTTTTAATAATCATACATATACATATATTAAATTAGAGCTTAAGAACAAAATAAAATTAAAATAAATATAAAATTTAAATAAATATGAATTAAAATAAGTATAAATTAATAAATAACATATAAAATAATATATAAATATGTTATAATATATAATATGTTATAATATAATAATATATAATATGTTATATGTTAGAAATTATTATATAATATGTTATAATATAATAATATGTAAAAATTTTAATATCATAATGTAATAATATTATTATTTATCTAAAATTTAAAGAAATTTTGTGTAATAAAATTATTATTATTTAGCTTAAAGGATGAATTATCATATTATGCATGTAATTTATATATACAAACATTTTTATAATATTTTTCAAAATATAATTATTTGAAATTTAAATTAAAATAATTAAATTTAAATAAATTAAAATAATTAATATTTTTTTATCTTTTTATTTAATATTATAATTTTTTCAAATGAACAATTAATTATATGAAACTTTAAAATATATTTAAAGATATTCCAGAAATAGAAATCTAAAAATCTTAATTATCATTCTTCTTTGAGGATAGGATAGTCGTACTAAAATAACATCTTTCATTAAAATTGCTATTATTTGAAACGAAATTAAATGTTTAATAAACATTTTAATTTAAAATAAGATTTATACTCACTTGAAGAATATTCATGTTTCACTATCTATATTTTAGATCCTTTTCGTTAAAAACATATCACAAAAACTAAATTAAAACTTTTCAATTCAATTGTCACACTTTTTAATTGAAAAGAAACAATTTACAAAAAACCACGCAATTTGAAGATAGTAAAGAAAGAGATAATTCAATGTTTCATCTTTGATAACACACAATTGAAATGAGCGCGACGCGGAAGAATTATCGCTTTTTTATAGTAAAATATATATCAAAGAAGAAAGACATGAAGCAAAGAAGATTTTAAGAAGAGAACTTTAAAGAACAAGGAGAACGAAGAAAAACAGAAAGGTGTACGCTTCAGTAGGGTCAAAGAGAGAGTTCATTGGAGCGTCTTCCATGCAACAGGCTTATATACATTTACTCCTTCTTTTCTTCCTTCTTTCTCTCTCTTACTCCATCTCTTTATCCTTTCTTTTACTCTTAAAGAATCGAACTCCTTTTCTATCTACCAATCTCTCTCTCTCATAATGCATATATTTCTACGAAAGTTCTCTTACCTCTGTTGAAGAACAATCTAGGGAAAATTTATTTGATTTTAAGGATTGTTTAAGAAAATTGAATTGATGATTTCAAACAGATAATTCCAAGTAAAAAGATGTAATTTATTGTATTTTTATTACATTATTTATTATATTAGTTTTTTATTATCTATATATATTAGGACATATATAAACATAGGGACAAAATTTCTTTTTATTATTGTATATTGTATATTAATGAATAAAAGTCACTTTTTATAGAAATATTTAAATCTAAATTTGATTGATATACTGCAAACCACTTAAAAATTATTACTTTTTATTATCAATTTTACAAATTTTACAAATTTTTGTTCAATAGTTTATGATAATATGAATTTTTAATATGTAGTATTTCTTATTATAAAAATATAATTTTGGTTGAAAAGATTCCAACTTAAATTAAAAAAAATAATCCTTTCAACAATAATATTTTCAATTTATGTGAACATTATTTTATATATTATTTTAAAATATCAATAAATTCATAACACAAGATTAAAGAAAAAAATATTATAATAGTATTTTTGTATGCTATTAATATACTGGATATACTGGGACATCTTTGATTCTAGAAAAAAACAAATACAAAAGTTGATATACAAAAATATCAATTGAAGTTTATTTATTAAATTATAAGCAATTTAAATTTTATTAGATGAAGTAAAAAGAAAATAGAATGCGACAAAACGCATTCTTTTTTCGTTTCTTTTCATTTAATACAAATTTTAATTTTTTAAAATTTAATTTTAAAATTTAATAAAGAAAAAATGAAGCATAATAAATGAAATATGATAAGAGTAAAATATTTTTAATAATAAAATTTTAAATTATTAATAATACAAATTAATAATAAAGTGGAAAAATTTATCATCTACTGAAAAAATATGAAACATAATTAAATAATAATTATGATTTAAATATACATATCACATATCATTTCTTTTTGTCAATGAATTATATTATCATTTTTTTTATTTTATTTTTTGATTCTTTTTTAATATTTTTTTCTCGATTTATGTGAGTATTCATTAAATACTTTCAACAAACTTTCTTAAACATTTACAAAATATGAAAACATATTGCAATGTTAAATATATAGTTTAATATATTCCATGAATATATAGTTTAATGTTTTCTGTAATATTATTTGTATAAAAATACTTTAAATTATTAAAAATTCTCTTATTTTCTTAGCTTGATGATTTTATCTTCTTCACTTTTTATTTATGTTAAATACGTTATATTTTTAATTTTGTTTGTTTGTATAAAAGAGCAATTTGTATATTTCCATTAACATTAGCATTATATCTATATCTTATATCTTCTTAGAATTAAGCAGATATGCTAACAAAAAACAATAAAACAATAAATCAATAAATTCAGCGACGTTTAATATAATCGTTGCAATGATTAAACCAAGGAATATTTTCTTTTCGGTTTTCTTCGAGTAAAGTTCATTTTCTACGAACCAATACGTAAAACCAATACATAAGATGAGAATATTTCTTGTTGTGTTTAAAATTCTCTTCATCTTTATTTTGATTCAATCAGGAATACTTCAGATAATTCCTTCTGGAAGATCATGCACGGCACAAGGATACTTTGAAATTATTGATGGAACGTGCAAAAATTATTACCTCTGTCTCTACAATGGAGTTGCATTCGTCTCATATGATCTGAAGTGTTTAGATTCGACTGTGTTTAACCCTACAACGAATATCTGCACTGCAGATTATATTTGCAATCAAATTACTACAGTGGATCCTTGTCCCTTTGGAGTTGGTAGATTTCCAATAAGTGATCCCAATTGTCAGAAATATTATTTTTGTTTCGTGGATAATGGAAGTTTTGTGAGATATAATTTGACATGTCCAAATAATTTACAATTTAATTTGAAAACAAAACAGTGTATGTTACCATGTCCAACTTCTTCACAAATTTCTTTATCCTGTACAAGTTGTAATAAATAACAATTAATAATAGATATGAATTAACATTGTTATTTTATCTTATACTTTTAAGGCGTTATTTTGATAATAAAAAAAATTATTTTCTGTCCGATTACTTTCATAATTATTTTTGTTGTATTTCTACCATTATAAATTATAAATTATAATAAAGAAATATAATTTTTTATTCATATAAAATTTATTTTCAATATATAATTAAATTATATTTTTACTAAAATTAATCATAAACTATAAATTTAACTAATAAATGTAATAATTAGATATTTTTAGAACCAAAAATTTCAAAAAATTTCAAAATTTTATATAATAAGGAAATATTATTCTATATTATTATGTATATTTTTTAATCCATAATTAATTTGAAGATAATCTTATCACAATAAAATGTAATCATGATATAATCATGTATGATAAATAAAATATATACATACATGTATGTGTTCCAAAATATAAATATATTTTTTTCGTATAACTTATATAAATTTTATGTTTTTTCCCTATAATTTATATTATAAAAAAAATTATTATATTTATAGTTTATAAATATATATTATAAATATATATATTATAAATATATATTATTAATATAATATCGAGATGTGAAAATTTGATTCTTTTAAATATAAATTTGATATCTAATTGTATGTAACATTAACTTATATAAAATGACATGTTATATATAATCTTTAATAAAATATTTTTATTTATACGAGATTAAAGAAATTAAAAGAAAAGAAAAAGATTAAATGATAATATTATATGTTATAATGATATAATTTGATCTTTAAATTTTCTTCTCTTTTTCCTTCGCATTTTCTTTTATGTTTTTGTTGCAATACTTCTTCGTGTCTTCAATGTTTATTAGTTTTATTTTGTTTTTTTTTTCTAATAAAATAAGAAAATGAAAAAAATTTAACTTTTTATTTAAAAAAAGAAAATTGATTTTCAAGTTAATCATTAAAAAATGCAAACAAAATAAATAATTGTATTTTTCTTTTAAAATTATGAAATTTTTATATTCAATATTTATCTTGAAAATGCATTGTTTTGTTATTTAAATTGAAAATTTTTAAATGAATACCGTATATATCATTTTCAATGACAAGATAAGTAGAAGTCCTACTTTAATCATAGCAAATTGCAGAGGGCGTAAGAAGTACTACTTATAAAATTTATCATTATATCTTTAAAAACTGCATTACCTACTAACTATCGATACTGAAGAATCAATTCAACAAAAATTATATTTAATGACATTATTAAATTCAATATTCGTATCATTTTTGAATTTAAAGATCAGATTAAAAAAATTTAATTTAAAATATTTGTATATATATTGTATATATTGTATTTACAAATACAAAAACATGTACAGAAACACATATAAATTGTAATATGAACTATTGTATGTATATATGCATATATAGTATTCAATTCTTTTTTTTTTAGTTTTGATATCGTTATCATTTTATTAATTTTATTAAATCAAATTCTTTTTTCTTTTTATTCATAAGAGCTTAAGATTTCTAAATAATCTACTTTTTAGATATAAAAGTTTATTTAAAGATTCGAAAAAAATTTTCTTCAATAAATATTTCTAAAAAAACATTATTAAATATCTGAAAAAATTATAATTATACTTTATAACTTATTTTGAAATTGATATTGAAAACAATACTAAATTTTATCTTATGTATTAATTTATTTTAATTTATTAATTTATGATTTAATCGAATAAACAAAATATATAATATAATATAAATAAGTAAATACAAAAACTAATATATAAACATATCGAATGAATTTATTTATTAAATTATAAATAATTTAAATTTATACTAAAAGATAAAAAGAGATAGAGATATAGCAAAATTGTGACGAAGATAAAACTATTTCTATTTCAATAAGCTGCTTCTGCCTCACTTTTTCTATCCCAAATTTAATTCCAAATAACAATAAATTAAAAATTATTTATTTAAATTCATTTTTGCCATTGATAAAACTTTCTGATCAAAATATATCTGATCAAAATATATCAATTTTTCCAATATTTTATTTATATATGAATATTTTTAACATTAGTTAATAAAATATAATTTTCTAATTGCTAAAAGAAAATTATTATATATTATTATATTATTATATATTTATATATATATATTTACTTTATTTATACTTTTAAATATAATATATATTACGATATTACTCTTTCAAATTATTGTTCAATATAATATGTATAATATGTATACGTCTATTATTCGATGAAATTAAGATATATACATGGATCTTTCAGTTGACTAATGTTTGTCAACAATACACATACTTTAACAAGAAATAAATGAGAGCAATAGTTATTCGTTTTTGAGTTCATAATCATAGTTTATCAATAATATTTCTATCAGTTAGAAATAATTTTAAAAAAGTTTTTCTTTCTTGTTTTTAAAAATTATAATTTTTCAAGAATCTTAAGTGATTAGAAATATCTTTTATTAATTTTAAAAAAATTTATGGTAAGTACAAAATAATTGTAAATATTCATACACAAAACATTGCTGACAATAAAACATTATATAATAATTCATATTTAATTAGCAAGATGGATGCAATAATCGCTAGAAATATAATCGAATTAGCTGGAGCTATGATGGAAGAATTCGAATCTGTATGGAATAAGATAAATAAAATAGATCCTAATCAAGTCAATTATCGTATAATGAAATTATACTTGATACATATAAAAGAGCAACGAAATTTGATCGTCAAAGCTACTTCTTTTGATTCCCATAATTTTCCAAATCTTCTCACTATAAGAAAGTGTTTCTTGCAAAAATTTATTGAATTTGTACCTGCAGTACAAACGTACTTGTTAAAATTCAAGGAATTTGATATAGACCAAGTAAAAATAATTCAGTAAAATAAAAATAATTAAGTAAAACTTATTAGGAAATAAATTATTGTGTATTAAATCTGTATTAATAATAAATTTCAATTTCCAGAGCAAAATCTTAAAAATAATAAAAGTAATAATTCTTTAAAATTACAAAAATTTTTTCATTTCATCGCTAAAAATATGTTAAACTTGTTTTTTTTTAAATTCATTTCTTCTTAAAGATATTCTACTTCGATCAAATCTATTAAACATTAAATTATTCAAAATAATATTTTCCACAAATCGTTTCATTCAAAAATTAATCATTTTATATATTTTTATACATATATTAATTTATAATTTTTTTAATTGTTACTTCAATTCTTGCAATAGAACATGATGTTGTTTTTTGCTACCTTTTTATTTTTCTCATACATATATTCTATACATATAAAATAAGAAAAATAGCAATGTATAAATATAAAATTTTGTTTTTATTAACATAAAATAAATTTACAGAATAACATTATTTTTAACATTATTTTATATTTTATTTAAGCATTAAGATTCTTCAAAATCTTCAATTTTTTCTTTTTAGTAAAATTGGAAAGTACATATGAACTATTATAACAACGTAAATCAATTTTTTTTTAACTTTTTTCATTTTATTATGCTATACATTGGCTCAACATAATCGAATATATACTGATGTGATTTATTATTATTGATCGTTTTTATAATAATATTTTCTGAGTTAAACATTGTATCAATGTCCTATGATTGGACATAAATAATAAATATAAATAAATATTAATTAAATATTGATTTCTATATTCTTTAAAATTAATTAATTTTTTTTTTCAATTAATTTAAAAAAAATAGAAGGATTCATTAATTTTCTTTTTTTGATTAAAAATTTTTTTAATTTTTATTTTTATTTTTATTTCTGGAAAATATATATTTCAGTATTTTTTAATCATATATACTTCTTCTTTACGTTATACTTTTTTCAGATTTTATTAACTTTTTTTATTTTAAATATTATTTTTAATTTTACATTTTAGTCTTTTTAATTTAAATAATTTTCATATTAAATTAATTATAATAGATTATTTTTATTATATTTTTACCAGGGAAAATTCTAAATTTAAAAGTATAAAAATCAGTTAAAGTATATATCATATAAATATATATAAATATTATATAAGTATATAAATATATATTATAAAATATATTATATTTCAATTTTTATGCGATTGAAGTGAAAGAAGAAAATACAATTTATAATGGAAAATTAAAAATGATAATAGCTCATTTTATTTATAATTATATAGAGTTTTTATTAATCATTTTTATTAATGTATCATGTATTATTAAACTTAATCAGATTAACTCTTAATCCTTAAACTTAATTAGATTAATCCTTATTTAATTAATATATATTTATTTAATCATTACTATATCTATTATAAATTACTATAAATTACACATGTATAAATTTTGGTAAATTAGAAGTTGTAGGAACATAAAAGAATTTTTAAGATAGAATGTTTAAAATATTTTAATGTATTTAAGTTTGATTTCAAGATGTTATAAGAAAATTGCATAAAAAAATGTTCATTAAATAAACTATACTTAAAATTAAGTATATTTATAAGAATTTAATTAAATAGTTTAAAAAGTTTAATAAAATAACATATCATAAATAAATAGATAATTAATGGATAAAATAATAATAGTACTTTGTGAGAAATTCATTTCGCTTATTTTTTTTTTATTCTTTTTATGTTTTTAACTATCAATTATTTTTCAGTTTTATGATAAAAATGCAAACTATTTAATAGAAAATCTTTTAACTTAGATTTTATTTTCTTCCGTTTCGGTTTCCTTATAACTTTTTATTATTACTTACATTAGACAGCGATCATAAATTTAGATATTTTATCAAAAAGAAAATTTATTTAAAAATAAATTTTCGCGCGTAAAAAAAAATGAATAAGATCTCGTAGTTGAATAAAATATATCTCCAATAATCTCCAAACAATGAGAGAAAATCATTATTATTTAATACAATACATAATCATATCATTCATATTCGTATAAATATGAATAGTATAATTATAATATAATATATTTCATAAAATAGAAGTTAATTGTAAACATAATTATGTATTATTTCGTGCATAAAAATATATTTTAATACACACGTTCCGATAAGCGGCGTAACAATTGCATATTAATTCTATTCCATTTACTTTTTTCCTTATTTATTTCCAATTCAATTTCTTATAAATTTATATTTTTTTGAATAAGACAAGATACAAACATACTCATGATCGACATATGGAAAAGATAAAAACTCATAGCTTTTAATTAAGCATATATATTCCTATATAATAGAAAAAAATTAAGATTTTGAATTAAACTTACAAGAAACCATATAAGTTGGCTCTGAATACGATATTTTACAACTAATAATATACAGCTATATTTATATAAATATAAAATATTATATTACATATATAATTTTATATATAAATATAAAATATTATAAATAAAATATTATATAAAATATTATATATAAAATATAAAATATAAAATTATATAATTTTACAACTTTTGAATGAATATCATACGATTACTTTCTTTATCCTAATTCATTTCATTTAAGAATATAGAGCGTCTGACAACTTGACTATTGATTCCATATTTTGTCTGCATCATAAATGTATAATAACTTGATAGTATTATCGGCAACTTTTTCTCTCTCATTGATGTGCATTATATTTTGTTCTGCAATATTACAGAGAAAAATTTATGTATTTTTTATTCTTGAATTCGTAATCATAGTTATCACAGCAATATTTTTATAAAATAAATAATTTTTAAAAAATATATCATTGTATTGAATGATAATATTTGATTACAAGATTAAGAATCTTCAGAAATTATCTAGAATTATTTTCAATTAATCATAAAAAAATTTTTCGGTAAGTACAAAAAATTGTAATATCCACATATAATATATTATAAAAATTTATGTGATGATTCATAATTAATTACCAATATGGAAAAATTGGTTAAGTGGAAAGTTAATCAATTTAATTACATTTATGATGAAAGAATTCGAATCTGTATGGAATAAGATGAAAAAAATAGCTTAATTAAAGAAACTATTGTATAATAGCATTACATATAAAAAAAAAAAAGCAATGAGATTTATTCATCAAAGCTAGCATATTTAATTCATATAATTATCCAAATCTTTTCAATGCAAGAAAATGTTTTATGCAAAAATATATTCCAATTTTAGCTGCAACAAAAGTGTTTAACATAAGGAAACATTGGACATTGAATAAGAAATGAATAAAAATAAATAAATAATAAATAATAAATAAACAAATATAAAATAAAATATCGAAAATAAATTATCGTATATTAATATTAAATTTCAATTTTCAAAAAAAATCAATTTAAAAAAAGAATCTTGAAAATAAATAAATAAATTAAAAATGTTTCTTTATTTTCTTACTAAAAATATATTAAATTTTTTTTTTTTTATTAAATTTAAATTTATTTTTTCTAAAAGATATTCTATTTCGAAAATATTGATGATTTAAGTTATTTAAAAGAATATTTTCGTTCTACAATCATTTAAAAAATTATTATAAATCATTTTTTTTATATATATATATATATGTTAATTTATAATTTTTTTATTTTATTTTAATAAAATAGATTTATATTATTATAATATTTATAAATTTATAATATTTATAGCATGGATTTGTTTTATGCTATTTTTTTATTTTTATTATATATATTTTATACATAAAAGTAAAAATTAGGATATCAACCTGCAAATATAAAATTTTTATCATTACCAATATAAAATAAAAGTACAAAATAATATTATTTTCAAGATAAATTTTCTAAACTGAATTAAAATTTTTTAAAATTATTTCTTATTTTTTTTTTTTTTTAAGTAAAATTTTTAATAATTTGATATTATATATTAGTATATTCATATAATTTATACATAATTTATATATAAAAGATTATATATAAAAGATCGATTTATAAATTCAAAATAAATATAAAAGTTGATGTATAAAAATAGTAATTGAAATTTATTTATTAATTATAAATAATTTAAATTAAAGTACAACTTTCATCAATATTCATATATTATTTGTAAACAATATAAAGAATAAATTTTCTAAAAATTATTGTTCGCGAACTATTCATAATATAAAGTTAAAATATTTTATGATTTAGCAATTTATAAACATCATTCATATTTCATAACTACCACATAGTTTTTTTGCAAATAATTAATAAATTCATATTTATGAAATTCTTCTTGTTAAATTTTTTTCAATAACATTTTTTTAAATTAAATGAAAATATATAAATAAAAAATATAATATAATTTAAATCATTTATAATTAACTACAAGCAAATAATATAAAATTTTTTGTAAATCTTTAATTTTTGATTTGTAAGAACTATTCACGAATTCTTTGATATTTTTTTATAAATCTTGATTTTTAATAAATTTAAGAATATTTTTTTTATAAATCTTGATTTTCGAAGAATAGAAAGTATAGAGTAAAATATACAGTAAATATAATTAACGATTTCTCTGGAACTGAAGAAACTAAAGATTGGTTTTCAGAAATTGTTCATAAATTCAAGGCGCATTTTTATTAACAAAAAATTCACCAATATTGTTCACAAATTATACTGTTCACAAATAATCCGCAAGGTTTTTATAATTATTACTCAAATTTTCTCGAACATTGCTAATAGATCTAATATTTAATATTTTTTTGTATTATTGTTTGTGGACATTTTAGTATCATTTTCAACATTACCGATAGAATAAGATTGTAACACTAGTAGTGGTCAGAATTGAAACTAAATATCAATTACAAATGAAATATTTAAAATGAAATAATTTATCTACAATCAGTAAATTATTATTGTCCACATTGTTAGATGGCGTTAATAACTCAAAATTACGACATTGTCAATGATCGGTTCTTACGATACGACATCTTGTGACTGTCTGTCGTTGTAATACTATAGTTCTTGCACGAATCGCGTTGAGATCGTAGATGACTGATGTTCGACTAGTGAGCATGTTTTCCATATCTTGTCAAAAAGTGTTAGAATTATCAGTGTATAGTGCACCTAATAACGTCGAATATTTTTGAAATCATAATTATTGATTCGTCTATCATGAATGTGTTCTTATAATTAGTTGTGTAACAAATCTAGGATTGCTAGATTAGTAAGTATTCGTAGCTATATTCAACTTTTACACGCGATAAGCCCGCGTGGCATGAATTAACACTTAAATCAAATCTTTTTCATTCAATTTGTCTGCGCTTTTTATTCTAATTAATAATTCTAATAATTATACACATATATATTAAATGAAAGAAATTTCTAAAAATTTATATCAAATGAGGATTCTATTATAATTTCAAATTCATATTTGAAAAATAAGATATGGTTTCGTTACTGATTTAGTTACTACTTTCTAATTATTAATTACTTCCTGTTCACATGATATGTCATTAGAAACTTGCAAAATTAGTCATTGATGCAACGACAACTTCATTTACTAATTGCTTAATTCTAAGCATTTACATGTATATGTTTTTTCATTTATATTTTATAAGAATTTGTTATAGAATGATTATATAATAGTTATCAAATAGTTAAAATGAAATAATAAAAATAATAAATGCAGAATCTAAAGTTATTTAATAATGATAGCAATACAAAATAAATCTTAAAAATCTTAACATTTTCAATATGCATTTATTTCTTAGTAAAAATAAAGTACAGTTTTAGAAAATAATATTGTTTTTATGATTTTAAAGATGATGTGGACGCTGCATAATGCTGCATGATGTTCTTGAAATAGATAGATAGAGAGAAAGAGAGAATCAGAAGATATCAAATGATCGATTTATTTCAATAGGTCTTTCCCTGCTTTTTTATATCCATTAAATATGAATGATACAATAATATAAAATTATATAAATTATTTCAATTATGTGAAAGAAAACATTAATAACATTAACAATAGAATTCTGTAATGTATATTATTGGTAGAGAATATCAAAATTTTATATTTGTACTTTCATACATTATTTCGTTATGTGGTATATTACATAAATATAAGCAGTTGCTTTTCAATAAAATCATACTAATCTTACGTCATAGATATGCGATAACAAATTTAAAGCATATTATAACATATATTATAAAAAAAAATAAATAGAAAGCAAATTGACATAGATTGATTATGATCAAATATTTTGAAAATATCGTCAATGCACTATTTATTTATATATTAATAATATGGGATCAATAAAATATATTTGAAATAGATTGATAAAATATATTATTTAAAAAAAACAGTATTTATTTATATATAATAATTTGAATTTATAAAAAATATATTTTTAAAATATAAATGTGGCACTAGTTTTGAATCAATATCTCATAATTTTCTTCTTTTAAATAAGTAACTATTATAATAATAAAATTATTATAATATTATTATAATAAAAAAAAATATTTACAAATATAATAAAGAATTTTTAATTAAATCAAATCATATTTATTGAAAAAACTACATATTTATAATATATTTTTTAAAAAATATCTATTTTTTAAAAAATAATATTTATAAGAATAATGAATTAATATAATTTAATTTTCGCGATATCAATCTTATTTTACATTTTATTAATATGCACATAATTGACCTTATTTTATATTTTAATAAATATGCATTCATATTTCGATTTTTCGAAATAATTATGAAATCATATTTTTATAAAATTTAAAAACATAATTTTAGTATTCATTTTTAAATTTTGATTTAAAATTATAATAACGATATAAATTCATTGAAAATTAAACTCAATAATCTTTGTATTCGTTACAAGTTGCGGTTTGTGAATACGTTTTTTAACATTCTGAACCTTCAACAAACAATCAAAAAAATATTCTTATATATTATCTTATGATAATGATTACATATATGTACTATTTTTTAGATGTCTCATAAATTTGTTTTATAAACATTTTAAATTCATTAGAATCAAAAAAAATTAATTCAAAAATGAATTCAATCGATAATATCTGAATATGTTTATATTATCATTTATGTTAGAGCAAAATTAAAATTAAAATCATCAAAATTAAAATCAAATTGAACAATTTGATAAAAAAAATTGAAAAAATACTTTATATTTTTTAAAACTTAATTCAAATTATTGACATAACTTAAATATTTTATAAGATAATTTAATTTGGTTCTAATTTTGAAAAAAGGAATGCTAGAAAACAGTAGAATGAATCAAATTTCGTGTCGATCGAGAGATTTATGTCAAGGTCTTTCGGAAGTATAACCCAATTTTATCATAAAGAAAATATAGATATACAATTTTTTATTCTATTTTTTTAAAGTAATGTACATATACATTATTTATATATTATTCTGTAATATAGTAGTATTTAATTATTTTAAAAAAATATGTGGTAATATAAAAAAATTTATTTCAAAGACTATATAAAAAAAATAATATATATATAAATATATATAAAAGTTATTTTCCTAATGAATTTTAATAAAAAAATCTTATTAATTAATCTTATTATCTAATAAATATTCAATACTGAATAAGCAGAATTCAATAAATAATAAGAAATGAAATAAAAAGTTTTTAAAATATTTTTTAATAAAACTTTACTTTATTAAATAATACTTTATATTCTTTTTATTATTTGTATATGTAGTTTAAATTATGATATTCGATTAATAATAATCTGATTTTCTTAAATTTCATTTGACTTTATGTTTAAATATATATATAATATATAATACTTCTTTATTATAATTTTATAAAATTAATAGAGAGAGAGAGAGAGAGAGAGAGAGAGAAAGAGGGAGAGAGAGAGAGATTAAAAATTGTTTATTTTTATTCATAACATTCTTTTTCATTTTACAATAAATTCTTTATCTAAAATAAATGCAATATTAATTTTTCTCAATAAAAAAAAAGTAAAAAGTAAAATTATAAAAAAATTGAAAAATAAAAAAAAATTAAAAAGTATTAGTTTCAAAAATATAGTAAAAATATAATAAATACTAATATAGTAAAAATGGAATAATGTAATAATTGATTTTTTTATTTTCTAAATTAATATTAATTTTTAAAAATATATTATTATATTATATTGTTGAATTCTTATAATTCTTAATAATTTCAGACTAAGATAATTAGATATTATAGATATAATAGATATAACAGATACAGGTATAATAGATAATAAACAAATCTGTTACAAAAGGAAATAGAAGTTCCATTAAAATGAATAATTTAATATAATAAGTCTTTATGGTACATAATCAATATTTATTGAATAACAACAATTTTCTGCATAACATTTAGGAATAGATAAAGTATTTAATAAAACAATTATTATTTAAAAAAATTAATTTTATTTTAAATTGAAAATATTTTATAAATTATTGAATAAATACAATATTCTTATATAATTTTACATGTTAAATTTTCTTTTTTTAAAATTTTTTTATTTGAAAATATCGATAAAAAAATTCTTCATAACTATTTAATACTTTTTCCTTGAAATTCGACTATATATATATGCATAGAATCAATCAAAAATATTTGTATTCTATATTAAAGAAAAGAAATTTATTCAAAAATTCTAATTTTATAAAAAAATTTTTATGTATTATTTCGATTATATAAATATATAAAATTATATATAATTTTATATAAAATTCGATTATATGTATTATTATAGATATATATATATTTTATATATATTATTAATAGATTACATAATATATGTGTATAATATATTTAAAAAATTCATAATATAAAATTTTATAATAATAATTATAAAATTAATAATAATAATAATTTTACAATATTAATATTAATAATAATTTTATAATAAAATATAATATTCTTTTATATATATATATAATTTAAGAATATTTTATATCTCTAATAACAAACTCTTTAAGAAATTTATGAATAATGTAATAATTAAAAATTATTAATTTTAAAATATTATTTTTATTGATTTTAATTTTTGATCGAAATTAATTAATTTTTATTAATATTATAAATATTTTTTATTTAACGTATTTTAAAAAAATATCTTTTTTCTTTTTAAATAATTAAAATAGTTTTAAAATTAATATTTTAAAATTTAATAAAGTAATAAAAATTTTAAATTAATAAATTTAATAATTATAACTATTTTTTTATTTTCAAATTCTCTAATACGACAATTCAATTTTTAATTAATATTTAATTTCTTTATTCTATCTATATCTATTTTATATCTAAATTCTAATAATTTATTTATGCTATTTGTATCATATCTTCATCTCAATTAAATTTTTATTTTCGAATTATTTAAAGAAATTCAAATATTATTAATTGCTCTAATGAATGTTTCAATTTCAGTAAAATAATTACATAATAAAATAATTAAAAATTAAGATTGTCAAACATTGATCTTGAAAAAGATATATAAATAAAAATATTAATTTATATTTGATTTATTAATTTTGATTTGATTGAATTATAAAAATTATTTTATATTGTTAAATTATTTTAAATGAAAACGAAAAAATATTTTCTATGAATAAATTTTTATTACGTAAATGAATTTATTAATATATATTTTGATAAATGAAATATTATAAATTTTATTATGTTTCTATTTTTATATTTTCAGATTTTAAAATGAAAATATTATAATTTATGTTATTTTATTTAATAAAAATTATATGACAAAATAAATTAATCGATAAAATTTTTTAATATTTACAATTACAGAAGCTATATAATCATAAAAAAATCTTATTTAACTGAAAAAAATAAAATCATCAATATTAATAATAATTATAATAATAAATAATAATTAAAAATCAATTATTAATTTTATTTAAAATTTATATGAACTTTATAATTATAATTTATAATTTTATTTGATGTAGATGTATGTGATATCTATATCATATGTATATCTCTTATATTAAATGATTATTATTATGGATCAAAATATATTAATTTGAGGATACACTTCAATGAATTTTATAATGAATGAAAATTTTAATAAACAATTATTCGAATTAGCGATTAAATTGACGATTATATATCTAAATCATTAATTGCAATTATACATTAATTAAATATTTTACTTAATTAAGTAAAAATTAGATTTCAATCTTAAAGAATAATTATTAATTGCATTAACGATTGTAATATACATAAAAATTAAAAATAAAATTCAATTGTAGCTTCTATTCATATAAATCTTTCTTTATATTCAAATATTTCAATAGTTACTTTTAGCCAAAAATATATATCAATTTTAAAAATATATATTCTTCTTAAATTTCTAATAAATTATTTTTTTTCTTTTTTAATTATCTTAATCTATTAATAACTTCAAACTTTCATTCTTTTTATGTTTAAACATTTTATAAGTAAAATACAAAAAATATCTTTAATAATGATCAATGATATTCAAAATTCTGGTTACAATTATCTATTAATCTATTTAGAAAAATGAAATATTTTTGTGTGAAAAATATACTACAAAAATTTTAGAAATGTAATACAAATTTTCTTAAAATCTAATTAAATGTAAAATATGATTAAATGATATAAGAATTTAATAATAATAAAAATATAAACAATATTTACTTCTTAAAAAGAAATATCTATAATGACAAAATAAATAACAAAAAATTAAAAAATTATATATTTAAAAAAGAAAATGTTTAATTTAGATGATCTTAATTATTTTAATTATCTAGTTATCTCTATAATTATTATCTCTCATTATGTACTTTATATATTTATGTACTTTATGTATTTATGTACTTTATATATTTCTATACTTCTATAATATATTATATATATATTATATATAGAAAGAAATAATAATATAATAACAATAACAATAACAATAACAACAACAACAATAATAATAATAATTTAAATGATAAATAAATAGAGATTTGAATAGCTATCAATTGTAGAAAGATTGATATCACACACCATATAAAATCAAATAGTTTTTTTAATTTAATAATAACAAAATTATAAGTTATTTAAATATATTTTGTGATAAAATTATAAAATAATTGTGATTCTAGTGAATTATTATGATTTTATCATTATCATATAATTATATAAATTATATATAATTATCTTTATAATAATAATAATAATAATAATCATATTTTTTCTATTATTATCAAAACGCATCTTTTTATTAAATAATGTATTACTTATTTTGATTATATCAATATTTCGAAAATTTCAAATGAAATTTAAATTCATTATAATTACAAATCCTATAAAAAAAAAAACAAAATAAGACAAATAATATTTTTTGTAAAATAAATAAAAATAATTCATAGAAAAAAATTTTTATTTATTTTTTTAATAATTTTATCTTTGTTTTTAATTATTTCGATCATTCTTTTTGATAATAAATATATATTTATAGTTTCTTTTATATGGTTGCAATTCATAATATAATATTTTTCTATAGTTAAAATAAAGTCAAATAAATTATTAGTAATCTTAAGAAAATTAAAATTATTCATATTTAATATTAATCAATATTAATAAACAAACTGTGAATATTTATATATATATAAAAAATTAATTTTAAAGATATAAAGATCTATATATATCTATAAAAATACATATAAAGATTTTAATCTCAATAAAATATGTATTATGATATAAATGAAACTAATTTAATAAGAAAAAATAAAATAAAAATAAATACTAAAAATTTTATTAAGATAAAAATATATTATTTTTAAATCAGATTTATAATTAGAAGTATAAAATATAAATATATTTGAAAACTTTATTTTTTAATTTTTAATAAAAATAAATTATTAATTAATAAAAAAATAATTATTTAAATCTTTACAAAAAGAAATAAATATTCAATACTAGATATAAAAAGGAATTATCTTACAAGAATTACGTATTTTATATATTTGTTTTTATCATCGAGTTGCTATTAAATTTCTTTTTTTGCTATTAAATATAATTATTTACCGATTATTTTACATTATATAATTCTTCGACTTATATCACGTTTTCCAATTCCTTAAATAACGTCCAATCTTAAATAAAACCCAAACATTAAAGCTTAACCTAATTTTATGAAATATTTATATCAACTGGAAATTTTTACATAATAATTCTAAACGACAAAAATTCATTAAAAAAAAAAATCCCATTAAGGAACCCATAATAATATGCTATGTATTTTTCAATGAACAAAGCTTAATGGAAGTTTGATTTTCTTGCACAGGAATTATACGAAGTGATGAAATAAACTGGATCTATAGGAGATGGCTCGTCACGGCAGTGAAAGATCCTTACATTCCTCTCAATCGATGCATCCAGGTTCCTCAATCCGTTTAAATACGAACGAATTACCCACAACGGAGTTAGCACCGTCAGAGCCAGTAACATGTTCTGACAACAGCAGCACGATCAAGGTCAATGCCGATAACAACGTGGTTTACACGACAGGAAGTGCACCGATCACCGTTCCGTCAACTTCAATATCATCTTCGGTATCCTCTTCATTGGATTCCCGTATTCCACGTCCCTCGCCTACAGGCCTGCGTCGGTCGGCTAGTATGCGCATGTGCAATGAACGACTTTCACCAAATAACCCATCACCACTACCCAGTACCACGGCCACCACGGCTCTGAGCAGATCTTATCATTATTATCGTCGTTTTAATCTTCTGCACCAGCAGCATCATCACCTGGACCATCGCACTTTTCCAGTCATCACGGAGAATGGAACTGAATCACCCCGACAACGATCTCTCGTGAGTATTAATATGTTTAATATTAATCACATTTATTTTTATTATTGTTCTTATTTGAAAGATGTAGCTTCTTAGTTTTCCCCGCAATATTACGTCGTATTTTTCGATGCAGATCACAGATGCGTTCTAACAATTGTGTCTTATTGACTATTTTTGGATAGTTCTTATATGAGTTTTAATATAACGATAATAATGGTATTAAATGGAAATGATGATGAAAAAAAATATATAAAAATATATATACGTATATGTTTGAAAAAAATAAAAAAAAAAATTATTTTCTTTTTTTAAAACGTAAAAAAATTATCAGAGAATTTACCGTCGAAATAACGATATATTATTATTTTATTATCCATAAAAAGAAATAATGTTTAAGAATAAAAATATTTTTGTTGTAAAAATGTAATAAATACATATCTAGTTATTATTATATTTATGACTATAATAGTATTTTCATTTGTTGCATATAAACTTAGTATACATATAAAAATATAATATAAGAGATATGACTTTTTATTTTAGATTTTACAGTTCGATATTTTTATTATTATCACTTTTTTTTTACACATTTATATTTACACATAAAAGCACTTTTCAATAATTATAAAATCATAATTTCTTTAATAAATTTTATTTTAGTCAAAATTGATATAATTTATAATTATAAATATATATAAATATTTATAATAGTATATAAATTATTTAATAATGAAAATAATATTAGGTAGCATTAATAACTAAATGATAATAATTTCAAAATAAATATTGTAAAATTTATAAAATTTATAAAAATACAATTAGTACACATGCATTAATGTTTTATTTTTAAGTTTAATAAAATTTTTTAAAATTTATATATACTTTATAAGCCTATATATATATGTTATTTTTCAATATATAATATAAAATAAACAAAAAAACAAATTATTTTTAAATAAGGTTATGTCACGAAGTTCGAATCACTCAAATAACATGATAAATATAGGTCACTTGCCAAGACCGATTTTCATTTGATATCACAATTTTTAAAATACTTTCAATCCATTTATTGGAATTCGTATACATTGAATCATTTATTAAATAAATAACTTTCCATTTTCTCTAGCCTCAATAACAAATAATTATACTATTATGAAATCAAATTCAATTCATTATGATTAATTTAGTTGTTAAAAAAAATTAAACAACGATTATACACATATTTCACAGCGATTATCATTAAGAATTTTTTATAAAATAGATTGGATCTTTTGTCATGAAAAATCGTATAATAATCTTTATACATATATACACACGTGTATTACTTTTTCATCAAACATGAAAACTAGAGAAACGCGTGCAAGCATGAAAAGATGTCTCATGCTTAGCTAAACAAAATTTGAATTATTAATTATATTTAGATTTAAGTAGATTCAAAATAAGCAACGAAATATGAAAATATTCTGACTTTTTTGCAAGCTATGCGTCAGCGCAGATGAAACCTCTTCATTGCTTTTAGATATAATACTGCTAGTATAACGATTGTACACTATATTTATCGATGTTTAATCCCATCAAATGTAATATCGATTTAAATTACTTTTTTTTTCTAGATAAAATGACGAGAAAAGCGGGAAATAATTCAACAAAATCTCTATTTATTTTTATTGTTCATTTCGAAAACGATTTTCACTTTTGTCGGATTATTAGTAAAATAGTATATTACAGAAATAAAAATAGAATAGAAATTCATACAATAGATTTTATTCTATTCCTCCAATAAGGTCCTCCAATAAGTCTTTGATTTTAACAAAAATGTCATTTCATTTTCTATATATATTCTGTATATTGTATTTTTAATATAGAACTATTTATTTCTTTCGTTTTGTTTGTTAATATATAAAATCGATAAAAGTTTACATGAAAAATATATACAAAAAATATATAAAAGTGTTTCTGAAATCGACTTACAAACAGGAAATAATTTTAAGAATGAGTCAAAAATATAGAAAAAAATTTTGTTACATGTGTAAAACATGTAAAAGAAAATTTGAAAATTCATTGGATACATATTTGAATGTATTTGTAAGAAATATTTCAATTGATAATGAAATTTCATAAATTTTTTAATGTAAAAATCACAAAAATTAAAAAATATTATCAAAAAGTTTATATGCTGTTATAATAATATAAAATAATTTATTCTAGAAATTGAAGAAATTGAAATCTATGAATTGAAAATGTTCAAATGAGTGAAAAATTTAAATATAACAAATTATAATAGGTGCTTCTCTAATTTGCCAAGTAAGATATTGAGAACACATTTTCAAAAACTTAATAAAATATTAAAATGTATTTTTTATTCTTTAAAACTATATTTATTGGCATTGTTCAAAAATAACGAGAATGATTTGATTTTCTCAAAAATAGAAACTGTTGTATACAATGAAATCTTATTAAATCTATATTAATTTTTAAATTACAAATAATTTTTTTTTCAATTGCATTTATCAGTTACATCATGATTTCGAAGATATAAATAATAATATTTTACTTTTATAATAATGAATAATTATATAGAAATAATTATTTTTGTTTTATTGCGAATACAATTTCTAATAATTACAAAAATGATATGCAACGTGATAACTTTTCTTTTTAAAAAAAACGAAAAATTTGTTTACATAATAATAAATTATATAATATATAAACATAATAAATGTTTATACATAAGATTATACGTTTACTTTATATTAATCTATTTGCCAAGAAAATATAAATATCATTTTTTTATAAATATTATTTATTAAAAACTTTATTATTTGATTTTATTTATGATCAAAACATTCATAGAAAATTAGGAAAACATGTATTTAAAAAATATTTTAGTTATTTTCATTTAAAAACTGTTCTCATGCAGATACGGCAAGCTTCTTGCCTTTAAAGAAGAATTTTATATCTTTCTACTCAATGGGATGTTTGATTTTGCATCACTTTCAAACGAGACTTCCTAGTCAGGGAACAAGAAAACTTCTTCTTAAAAAAAGCTTAAGGTAAATTACCCTTAGGTGATCAGATATAAAAGTCATGAAATCTTCTCTGTGTCTATATAATCCTTTAAATGCAACCTTATTGTAATATATGTAAAAAGTATATTTATTTAATGATTGCAATAATAAATTGAATATTTTATTTATAATCTTTAACAGTAAGGTGATTGCGGTAAATAGGATGGAATTGTTTCAATAAAAATCCTAGAATTTAGATTAGAAACTGACATTTAAAATCGATATTATACTTGGGAAAAATTGTTTCTCTTAACCATATAAAATATTCGATTTCTATCATTAACATTCATATTCCATTGCATTATTTACTAATTTTATTTTAATACAGCCCTTGGCCATTGAATTAAGATCATTTTCAATAATTTTAATTACTTTCTAATTAGAATATTCATAAATAATTTTTGAAAAATTTTTTCAAATTAATTCTTTCGTTGCTTTTCGTCGATATATATATATATATATATATATATATATATATATATATATATATATACAATATAAAATTTCAAATATCAAACTATATTAAACTGATTATAAATTATTGATTAAAACGAAAGGATATAACTATTCGGCCATGAATGGATACTAATGAAATCATAAGTTGAAACTAGATTTTGAAATTAATATTTATATATCATGTATATATGATTTTTATTTTTATAATCAATGATTAGACAATATGATTATTAATGACTTAAACAATAATTAAATATAATGCTTCTACAAACATGTCAAATATAATAAATATTAGTCATTGATTGTTTATACGAAATATCCAATATTTTCTAGGTAATATTTCATTTTATTTTTGCAAAAATATATATTTTTAAATAAATTCTCAATATATAAATAGAAATAATATCTAATTTTTTTAATTTATTTTTATAATTATGATTTAAAAAAACCGTTCGGATAATGGGTAAGATTCTGGGAGATCACTAACATTTTTATTCATTAATGGCCGAAATCTTACATAAAAACATAAAAACGTTGTCCTTTATTTTAACTAAAAAATTCAAAGATTTGTAATTCAATGAAGCGATGCTATTCAGCTTTAAACATGCATAATAGCGGATATAATAATTAGACAAAACAAAAATGTATCTTTGTGTGAAATCTTTAGATGAATTATAATCAGCAATATTTCTATTATATTCTATTATATATATATTATTTTTAATATGGGATTATTTATTATGAATATAAATAAAATATAATAAATATGAATATAGATAAAAATAAAAAAAAAACAAGAAATGAATAAAAATATATATTTTATGAAATAATATAAATCGAATTCTTCGGAATCAACAATGACTAGAATCGTAATAAATACGGTCGTTATTTCTTTTGTATATTTTAACATGCTTTAGTGTATATTTTATTTATAGTACTTCGAATATACTTATTGAATGTATCGTTTTTTGGCATATAAATATAATAAATATAATCATAAATATAATAAATAAAAATCATAATAAATGTCAAATAATAATATTGGCTGATTATAATTATTTTTTGTTGAAATCAATAAACGTTAAGCGAGAAATGTTGTGATAAATATTATAAAATACAGGGTGTTTATAAAAGTTGTTGCCAAATCTCATATTCATAGATTAATATAATATAATATAATATATTATATAATATATAATGTAACATTTATCAAAACAATTAAAAAAATTTTAATAAATGTAGATTTAAAAATCATTAGATTTTTTCTAGTTTAAACTATATAATAGAAATAACTATATAAACTATATAATAATATAATAGATTCTTTTTCAATTTTAGATTGTTATATTTTGATATTTATATATTTATTTTACAATTATATTTAGTATTAATTTAAATTCTCACAATAATAAAAAGGAAACTACGATGAAAATAATGATAAAAATATATATTTCTATTTCCTTCTGAAACATTTATGATAATAGAAAAAGAATCCAAATGATTTGAAAAACAAATGGTATATAATTAATATTCAACGTTTTAAAAAATTAATTATTTTAAAGTAATTTAATAAATAAATAAATTATGAAATCTGTAAATAATTAAATATAAAAATTCTACTATATTTTTTTTTAATCCAACATTCATCTCTCCTTATTATTTCGAATATTATAGAGATTACAATTATAGAGATTTCATTGTACATCATATCTAACGAATCCAAAAAATTTAATTATTATCATCAATTATTAACATTGGTAATCTTTCAATATGTGTACGTATCTATAAGGAAAAATTTATGTTGAAATTAATAGAAAATGTATCGAATATATGCTGTAATATTTAATGGGTTTTTCAATTCATATTTATTAAGATTTTTTTTTATGAGTATTACAAGTTTAATGAACACTCTGTACATCATTTCAATACTGTTGTAACCTACTATATATGCAGGATGAATCGCGTAACATGATAATCTCAAATAAAATTATATACGTAAATTAATTAATAAATAAGAAAGTATTTCTTATGAAAATTGCATGCTGTAGAGGATATACATTCCTGTTCATAAATCACTTTAAAATCTGATTATTAATTAATTTTAAATATAAAATTATCAAAGTATTAATAATTAAAATTAATTTATGAATTTGTTTTTTTTAATATTGTTCATTGCTATAAATTTTTTAATATTTTTTTCGTTACGATTTCTTTTTTTATCTAATTATAAATAATATATTTATCTAAAAAAATCTTATCGATTTGAAAAAAATAAAAACATTTATTTATTATCTATAGTAAATGCTGTTAATTATATATGAAGAAATGTTGTTAACTATATATTTAATTATAAAAAAAAATAATAACATCAAATTATATCTCCTATATTATATGAACTTTTATATGAAATAATTTTTTATATATTTAATAATTTACAAGTTATTTGATGTAGTCACGTTATGTGATTCATTTTATGTAATATTGGACTAGAGAGACTTAACTATACTCATCGTTATAGTAATGTTAAAAATTTAATAAAGCAATAATGATGAATATATATAATTATATGTAATAATTAATAATTATAATAATTATTATCCATAATCTATCTTTATTATTTTCTAGAGTATTATTTGTGAAATATTTAACTCTTACTTATTATTAATTATGCTAAAAATAATTTTCAAGTGCTGTATATATATATATATATATATATACACACACATATATATATCGATTTTTCAATCGATTCAATCTTTATTGTTATAATTTCAAAGTAAATTAAAATATTGCGATTTACATAGAATTTAAATAACATTAATTTTTTTTTTGTTGGTAGTTAAATATTTTATTACGTTATATGTTTTATTATGTTTTATGTATTAGAATATTATAAGAAAAATATAAGATGTAATAAAAAACAGATACATATCTATAATATTATATATTTCTTAATGATAGAAAAATAATAAATTTCCAAAATTTTTTAAAATTTTAATTTGATAGCCAGGAATTATAATTCTAATTTTCTACATGTGGTGTTTTTCATAGTATACATGTTAATTAATTAAATTAAATCTTTCTCTTAAACTCTTAAACATTAAATAACTTTTTAAACATTTTTTAAATAATATATATTTAAAATTTATTAATAGTTATATTAATAGTTTTATTAATAACACTTTAATAAAATCTTGAAATATTTATTTATTCAAAATATATAATTATTCATAAGAAGAATTTTTATTTTCATAAAAATTTGGAATATTATTTTAGTATTCTCTAAAATGACTTGCATAATTAGATTAATTCATTTATTTTAAAAATATTAAATAATTTATTATGAATCAACAATACATATCATAAATCAAGATATATAAAAATACATTACAGATGTATGCAGATTTCATAAATTAGAAAAAATATTTATAATATGCGATGTTTTCAAATTAACGAAATAACTCAAAACTCAAAAGGAAACTCATATAAAAAAATAAATAAAAATATAATTTTTCTTATATGAAGCCTTATTTCCAAACAAATCAATATTGAAACTAAACGTTTACATATGATCCCATTTATACATGTATACATGTAATAAATATCAATACTATATCTATATTGTTACTAGGATTTATTACATTATAGGATATAATAAGGATATAGTAGAGGATAGTAAGAGGAAAACATAATAAGAGACAAAAAATAAAATAAAAATGAAGTTTTATATAATAACAGCTCGATTATTCAAAACAATTAATTATAAAAAAAATTGAATAATCAATTATCAAATATTTAATTGAATAAATAAAATATTTCATATTGTAATTTCTTTTTTTCATTATATAAAAAATTATAAAAATTATAAAAATTATAAAAATTATAAAAATTATAAAAATTAAAATTGCACATTATTTATATTGTTTTAATAATTTTTTCCTCCTTGATTTTTTAATTTCTTTTAATATATTTTAATCATTTCTTATATTATAATTTTTTTTTATTTTATTTCTTTTTTATTTTTACATTATTCTTAATTTTCTTTTTTCTTTTCTAATTTGAATTTAAAAAAAATATATATATTTATGAAAGTGATATAAAATATAAAAAAAGTAATATATTTAAAATATTTAAAATATTTATCTTTATTTCCTAATATTTTAAGATAATTCAACATTCAAATAGAAATTTTACAACATTTTTTATTAAAATTTTTTTTTTGTTTTTCATTTTTTTTCTTTTTTTATATTTTCCAAACATATTGTATATTTATATTAGAATGAGTAATTGATATAATATGAATAATTTGATTATATATCTTTATAATTATTTAATTAATTAATTTAATTTAATTGGTATTGGTCTACAATGACTGGCAAAGTTATAATTAATTATAATATAAACGCAATAATATTTATCATAGTGTTTACATCATAACAAATGAATACGAATAAGGCTTCGTAAGGAAAATATAAGTCTTCATTTTTAATTTATCTTTATATATATTCGTTTCTTTGTCGTCAACAATATAAAAAAAACGCTCTATATAATAATTAGATTTGTATAATTATTAATAGTTACAATATAATATCATTTACAGAATTTTCATAAATATTTTAAAATGCATTTATCATATTTTATATTAAACTCATTTGATTTTTATGAAAAAGATATGATAAATCATTTTACAATATCATAATTTTTAAAATTTAATACATAAATATTATTCAGAATATAAAATTAATTTTATTTTATTATTGTCCAAATTGATTTAAATTGTATTTAATTCATTTTTAAAATATATTATTCCTTATAATTCTTATTATTAGATATTATTATAAAAAATTCTAAATGATTTATAAAAGCAATACAATTAAATCAAATGCTTTAATATTTCAATTAATTTTATGTTTTAGTATTTTAATGTCATAATTATTGTAAAATGAAATATTCTATCTACATTTCAAATATAAAATTTAAAGAATATTTCATTTAGCAAGTATACAAAACATTATAAATTCTTAAAATCACTTAAAACAATTGGAATAAATTTATAATTAATAATTATGTAATTTATAATTAATAAATTTATAAAAAAATAATAATAATAAGAATATATTAATTTCAATCTATTCATTCTCTAATCTTTTATACGAATTATATTTCATATAAAGTAATTTAACCAGAATTGCATGAATAAAATATAACTTTCGAATAATATTATTCGTTTATTTAATGTGGGCTTATTCCTTTAATTAATCTAACAAGTAATAATGAGATTAATTATAAGACAATTAAAATAATTAATTCTTATCGTAAAATAATTAACTCCTTAAGAAGCTAATTAATTTTAAAAAAATATTTTACTGTTTTATAATTTTTTTTATAATTTTTTTTTTTCGAAAAAAATTTTCATTTCTATATTTAAGAAATTTATCATAAAATAGACTATATTAATTATTTTCATTATTATTTTAGTAAATCGATCAAAATTTTTTTTGTATTATTAAAATGATTCGATTTTCAAAATGACTAAAATTTTTCTATACATAATTTTTTTTTTATTAAATGAAAGTTTTTTCAGCTCATTGAATTTTCGATATGAAATGATTGTATATATTAACTAGTGATATAAAAAAGTTATATGAAAGAATTAAAGATAAGCTTGAAAATTTATTTAAAAAAATATAGAAAATATCAAAATATTAGTAATATTATATGAAGATCATTTAAAAATATATATTTTTGTTTAAAAGTATTATAAAATAGTTCACATTTGCTTTAAAATTAGCTAAAATTAAAAAATATGAAAGAAAGTATTATTTAATTTGATATTATACTTTATATGATAAAAAAAATATAAAGTATTTAAAATAACATATTAAAAAAAAAAAAAACAATTGAAAATACAAAATCTTTAAACATCGAAATTTTATGAATCCTAAAGAATTAATACTATTTTCAATATATTTATAGTTATACATTTTATAATATTTTTTATATTATGATAAGATAACAAGAATGAGACAGAATTGAGATAATATTTAGCAAATTTAAATTTCCACATACTTGTTCATTTTAAATATGACATGATACAATAACTATAATAATATAATATAATAAATTCATCATTATTAAATAATATCATCAATATTAAATAATAGATTTTTTAATTATTATTGTATTTATTTTAATTTATAATATTTTAATATATTTTCTGATCTGAAATTATTTTAATATTAATTTATATATAATACATATATAAAAAAAAAAATTAAATTCCAAAGTGAAAGATTTCTTCAAATTAGATCGATGAATGTTATATTAAAAATTATAACATAGAATTATAACATTAATAACAAAAATAATTAATATGGTCATGTTATTTACATATAAAAATATAAAATTTAATCACATATGTGTATATGTATATTATAGTATATAATATTAGCTCTAAATTATTAAATTTTAATAGTTAATACAAGATAAATATAGTAAATTATAAATAAGAAATTAAATCAAAAATAGATGAAATTATCTTTTTTTTTTTTTTTTTTTTTTTTCCTCACTATTTTAGAGTCTTTCATTGACGCCGGCAAGGCCGCGGCCTGGACACGCGGCCTCTGGAGGATTAGGCACTGGAATTGCCGACGACAGCGATGCAGAAAGCGTGAAAAGTTATGGAAGTGCCTGCAGTGCCGCAAGCGCCTGTGATCATGCTACGTTTGCTCTCAACGGTACCACATGGTCTGGTAGATCACGAAGATACGTTGTTCATTGTTCAAATCATACTGGTGACAATGAACAATATCTTACACCTACTCAAAGAGCAGCTAAACAAGTTAGGAAATTTCAGGTAATAATTAATATTGTTTTTTATCATTTATGACATTATCTTATATTTTGTGTATATTGCTTTATAATAATTAATCCATTTATAATGGTATCTTAAGTCTGTACACTGATCCAAACTAATTAACAATAGAAGAATATATGTAAAGAGTTAACTTCGTAAAGCTTCGTTTAAATTACTTGAATTCAAGGAGCTTGAAATCATATATTTGAATTTTATCAATTTAAAATTACAATTTAAAATGATGAAATTAATAAATGTATTATTGAAAAATAATAAAAGTAAATATATGTATGTTGTTTGTAAAATATTGAAAACGAGAAAAAAATATGATATAAAAATATGATAATGAAAGTAATATATAATGTATATAATGTAATATATAGTAATATATAATATATAATATATAACGATAATATAATTTAACGATATATTCAAAATTTCTTTTATTATTATGGATTGACCAATACTATTTTAGGTATTTATTGATTCATATTAAATTATTCGAATTTAATAAACATTCAATTTAGCTAATAAGAATTCAAGTAACATTTGATTAATTTAAATAAAGATTTTAAATCAAGTTGAATTCATTTGAATTCTAATTGCTTCAATTGAATTCATTAACTTAAATAATTAACAACATAAATTTTTGCGTAATAATATATTATTCATTGCGAATATTTTAAAAAATTGCCATTTTGTATTGTATCATGATACTCTAAAATTTAATATAAAATAAAATTTTTAACGAAAAAAATAATATATTAATAAAAAATTAATATTTATTTATTTATATATATTATTATATATTATTTATATAATATATTAATAATACTATATATTAATAATAATAATACGTATAAAATATTACTGTTAATTATTATAAAAATTATGTTGTTTAGGCATTATTAAAGGAAGCGCGAAAAGAAATTGAAGAGAAGGATCAGGAAATATTTCGATTAACAAAGGAAGTAGTAGAGCTAAGATTATATAAAGCTTCTCTAAATAGTCCAGATGAAAGAACGGACAGTAGCGATGCTCTTACTGTACGAGAAAATAATCCTTTTTCTCCAGAATCTCCAAGCAAAGATTTACCAGATGAAAATGCGTTACGAAAGATCACAAGTCCAGAAACTCCAGAAAAACGTGCTCCTTCTGATCTTCCCTCTTCTCTTGCGGACTCGGGTCACTTCGAAGATGGATCCATCCATTCGAAAGATTCTGTATTTATACCAGAAGTGCAATCAGAAAGTACTCATATCACTACAACTCCTAATAAAGTTGATGAAAGTAATGCTTCTGATACATTTATAAGATCAACTACAGAAACACCGGAAAGAGATGAAGAGAAACGCAAATTGGTGAATTTATATGAAAATAGAATTGAGGAAATGCATCGTAGACATGTTGATGAACTTCAAAATCTCAAGCAAAAACACAATGATAAGGTGATATCTCAGAAAAAATACATATATACATATATATTAAATATTTATCATGTGCAAAGTATTTTAATAAGGAAAGATGGCTTGAAAAAATATGATTCTTTAAGAATAATAAATCAAAAGAAAGACAAGAAAATTTTCACATATAAGATTTTGTTTTTGTTGAAAATATTTTCGCTTTTTTTTAAAGTGAACAGTGATTATAACTGTAGATTTTTAATTGATTAAATATATATAGAAAAATTATTAATAATATAATATATAAATTTATACAGTGAATTATTTTATATTTCAGGTGGAAAGTTTATTAAATCAATTAGCTGAAGTAAATACACGTTATTGTGAAGTGAGGCCTTCTGTTGATGTTGCGGAAGCACGAGTTCGTGAATTAGAAGCAGAACTAGAAACTGTAAAAACAGAACTCTCAGAACAAAAGGCTCTATTAAATGAGCAAGAAGAGAGAAATAAACAAATGTACCTGAAAATGTATGCCAAAGGTCAAGAAGCAGCACGTATAGAACAAGCTGATCAGGTATATTATATAATATATATTATTATTATTTATATAAATATTATCAATTTTTTTCATATTATTTGTAATTAGATTATTCTATTGATTTTTCTTACTTAAGAAAATTATAAAATTTTATTAGTTTTGTTTAATATTTAAATTTTTATTTTATTTTGCTTATATATTTTTTTATTTTATTTTACTTATATAAGTATTGAATATTTTTTGAATACATAATTGAAATACATAATTAAAAATTAAGATTTATATATTTATTTATCTTTTATAAATACAATTATAGATACTTGAACAGGCACATCAGACACCACCAAAAGTTACTGTTGCAGAATTACTTCAACAATTAACAATAACACAAGCAGAATTGGAAAATATCAAGGTAAATATTTTTATTTTAATCGTTATATTTTCTTTTATACATTGTTAATATTATAATAGTAATATTATACACAGTGCACATTAAAAATGAAGGAAAAAAATTCTTTATGCTTGACTTTATTTATAATTGAAGCTTTATATTTATCTTCATCGCTATATAAGATGATGGCATGATCTTTATTCTATATAATAAAATTTATATTTTATATATATATATATATATATATATATATATATATTACATTCATATATTATATTCATACATATTCTATATAATAAAATAAATTGTATAATAATACTAAAAAGTATCATTAATATAAAAGCAATGTATTCAATTATTTTTAAAATAAATATTTAATAATGTATAATGCTATTTATAATTTTAAAGATTCTTTGTAATTCTGTTTTTAAATTTAAAATGTGTATTTTATTTAATTAATAATGTTTTATATATTGTTTATAGATGTTATCTTTGTTTAATGTAATTCTTTTCAATTTCCTTATCTTTTTAATTATTTACTTATTTAGTTATTGACGATTTTTATTTTCAAATAAAATTTTATTTATTATGTTATTTAATTTTATTTCTTATATTTCTTATTTACTGTTTATTATTTTAGATTTCTATTAACTTTTTCATAATTTCTTTTTAAGGATATATAGATTATATCTCTATAACAATAAAACATAAAACATAAAATATATAAGAATAAATAAGATATAATTTAGGAATCACTGTTGTTCATCACTTTCTGTGCATCTCTGTTATTCACAAATCTCTTATACTAATAATGTGCCACTTTTTTTGGTCGCCGCTCACACTCCAGGACACAAGCTACTCGCCTGAACCTCACATTTCAGCCGATCGTAGCCAAAGTTTATTAAGTGCTCAGGAGGCTGTTTCTCTCTGGGTCCTTGGCACACGTAAGGTCTGTATTTCTGCTGAATCGCCACGTGACACAATTCTCATCCACTGTTTTAATCATCAATGTTGTATTTGTTCACATACAAATGCACAAACAAATATTTTTTTCTTATTTCTGTCTTGTTGAGATTCTTTTTGCAAAAGTGGATTTTTATAATTTGAATAATTATTTTTTTAATGAAATATCTGCATTTTTCCTTTTAAATAATAAAAATATATTAGCTAATTTTGAAATTTAAATTTTAAATAAAAATTGTTAAACTTATTATTATTTATTTGTAACAAATATTTTTTTTAACAAATATTCTTATAAAAGTTTTTTTATATATGATTATTTATGTACATATTATATTTAAATTAATTTCTATAAATAATTTATTTTATTATATTAACTAAGTTTTTATAAATTTATATGTATATTCTATTTTTTCAAGTATGAAAATAAATATAAAATAAATATATAAATATAATTATGAATAATTTGTACAAATTACTTACTATTACAAATAACATATACTTATACTTTATTTATTTATTTATTTTTTAATAAAGTAATATCTAAAGAAATAATTGTATTATTTTTAATTAGTGTGTTAGTGTATTATATAATAAAAAAATATTAAATATTTTTTTTCATGAATTATATTATATCAATTAGTAAAAATTATTCTTGTATTTTATATAATAATATTATATAATTTATAATAGTATTATAAAATTTATAATAATTATATAATTATATAATTTATATAATAATATATTGTATTTTATATAATAATTATTTAATTTTTTAAAAATTTAATCTTGTATTAATTAATTTAAATATATTTAATTTAATTATCATTAATTTTGAAAATAAAAATTATGATAGTGGTAAGAATTGATTTCACGTGTCTTCATTTATAAATTATATTATAAAGATATGTTTATAAGAGAATGTATTTATTATAATGCTTTGTCACAATTGCATGCCAACTTAAGCACAAATGTAGTTGATTTGTGTTATTATGCAGTATCATTAGGTTCAAAGAAACTATTTTGTGCACTTGAAAGAAACAGCCTCTTATTATCTTTCAGTTAATGTAAGTTTGCACGTGCTTAAGCATCACATGCTTGCACTATTACATACAAATCATATCATTATTATCATGTTAGATCCTGAAAAATAAGTTAATAATATTCTCAAAATGAATATATTTAATTGTATAAATGTACTAAAATGTTTATTTTTGATTGATTTAATAATAAATTATATCTGGATCTAATATGTAATATATATATATATATATATAGATAGTATACTGCCAAGGAATGTATAAAATTAAAAATATACACACATTAATTTAATTTATAGAAATTATATTCAAAATGATTAGTAAATATAATTTGTTTAACAGGCAATGTACCGACGTATACTAGAAGCACGTAATAATCAAGGTGTTCTTGATCCAGAGATTACATTGCAGTTCCTAAAATCGGCGATTTACTATTTCTTAACGGATAAAGAAAATCATCATGGACATTTAAATGCAATTGAAAGCATTTTAGGATTTTCAGAAATTGAAAAGCACAATATTGATAAAATATATCGATCAACAAGAAAGTAATATTTAAAACTTTTTCATTATTGAATTTCAATACAAATCTAAAATCTTCAGAAAACTTATTATATTTTTTTTCATTTAATGCTATTTAAAAATATTTTATTTACAAATTATAGTATTTGAATTGAATTTTGTTTAAAATCAATATTGATATTGTATAATGTATACAATTATTATGTATATATAATATTGTATAATTATGCAATTATAAGTTCTTTATATCTATTAACATGGCAGCATATAAGATTGCTATATATATTTTTATAACAGTGATATCAGATATATGTACAATATTTACATTATATATTTGTCTATTTTAATAATTTTTTTTTATTATTTTTTTTCTTCAAATTAATATTAACAAGAAATTCAATAACAAAATCATTGTATGCAATTTTGTTTGCTAATTTTATTCATTTTGCATAAGATAGCTTATTAATTCATTTATAAATTCATTATTATAAATTTCTCACATTGATGCTATCAAAATATTTTTTGCTATATAAAAAGAAAACAATAACTTACAAGAAGAAAAAAATGTTTTATATCAGTTATGATTTTGCAATTTTATTTAATACACATATATAGGACATACATTAATAGAATATATATTATGTACAGATATATAGTAATTATTATTAATTTATTATTATTAAAAGTTAAACAATTTAATACTTACAAGATTTTTGCATATTTATTTTTATTATAGAATTATATTTAAAATATTTCATATATAAATAAATTAATACATTTCTATGCAATATACAAAAATTAAAAATATTTTTTATAAACGTAAATATTTCTAAAAAAATCATATAAAAATCACCAGTTATTAAAAATTATATTTATGAAAAAAAGAAAAAATTTAATTAATATTTTAATAATATTAACTATGTAAATAACTAATTAATTATTATAATTATTATAACTAATTATTATAATTGCAGTAATAGAAAATTATATAATAGTTTATGTAATTTTTTTATATAAATAAAAACTATAAATTTTTATAAAATTTTTTTAAATATCTTTTATTATTATATAATGAATATATATTT
This sequence comes from Apis mellifera, assembly GCF_003254395.2. Classification (NCBI taxonomy): domain Eukaryota; kingdom Metazoa; phylum Arthropoda; class Insecta; order Hymenoptera; family Apidae; genus Apis; species Apis mellifera. Next base: position 2,440,125 of record NC_037639.1, read on the forward strand.
GAATATATATATTAAATATATAATATTATATAATATATATAATATTATATATATATATATATAATATATTGAATATATATTCTTGTTTAGTTTTTTTTATATGTTAATATTATTATATTGTGGTAATACTTTATTATATTTGGATAATTATTTAATTTATATATTTTTTTGATATATAAAATATATTGAAATTTATAATTATTATATTTATAATACAAAAAGAAATTATATCTATTATTTTAAATCTATACTTAAATCTATTTAAAATTTTTTCTACATTTTATTTCATTCGTTATTTTATTTAAATAATTTTATTTATCCATTTTTTCTCTTATAAATATTTAGATGAATATTATACGAATATAAATATCAATAATATTTCAATAATATAATATATATAAAATCAATAATATAAATCATTCTAATAATATCACGAATATACTATTTTATATCATTTTTTATATCTTAATTTTATCAGATGTAAATTGATTTATAAATAAAAGTTATATATTTTTAATGATATAGAAATTGTGAAATATGTGAATTTAAATATTGTTTTATAAATTCGATTCACTTTTTTTAAATTTTGATTTATTCTGATTTAATAAATCGTATATTTTTATTTTTATTAATAATTTCTGTAATTTTTCTTAATCACTATGTTAATTTAACTTCGCTTTGATAATAATATGTAATTATTTCTAATCTCTATCTTATTTATTTAATTTATTTAATTAGATAATCATAAAATTATCATATTTTAATAAAAGTAAAATTAATATTTTATTACTGTAGAAGATGAAACATATAAAATATTATAATCTATTTTGTCATGTTTGGATTGGAATGTTTATTATTTGGAATATTTAATAAAATATTTTTTAAAGTAAAATTTTTTCTATTATTTTTTAATATCAAAAGTTTTATATATATACATATATATATAGAATATTCTTTGATATCATTTTTTATACTATATAAAATAAAAAACATATTTCAAATAAACATTATTAGATTCGATAATAAATATTTAAATAATGAAAAATTAATATATCATTATTTAAGAAAATAGAAAAAAATATTTTTTATAATTTAAAAAATAATTCATAAATTCTTGTTAAATAGAATAATAGCTTATAATGCTTTATAAGCTTAGTATATAATTAGTATATAATTTTTAATAAATTGGTGATTTTGTACAATATTTACAAACTAAACTTTCATAAAATAATTATTAAATATTAAATACGATATATAATATGTTTTAATAACTATTGCTTAGATTTAGATTTTGTCATATATAATAATTAACGAAGCAAAAAAAAAAAACCAATAAATAACAAGTTATTATTAACTACATATATAAATTTATTTTTAAATTATTTTCATTATTAGTTAAAAAGATTTTATAAACAAAAATATTGTAAGCATTAAAATGTATAACTTTGTAGTAAGTAACTTATAAAAACAATTTAATATTTAAATATGTTTAAAAAAAGAAAAATTTAAAACTGTTTTAAGTACTTATTAAGTAAGTATAAAATAATTTCAAATGATAATTTTCATTTTTTAAGTTTTTAGTGTAATTATATTACGATAAAAGTATTAATTATGAATCGCTTGAAATTTGAAACTAAAATTCAATGTTACATAATATTAAATTACAAATATTAATTTACAAGAAATAATATAATAAAACTTCGATTTCCTTTTATCCGAATAAAATCAAGCGCTAAAAGGAAATGTAAATACTTATCTATGTTATTTACCATATTATATTTTTTTTTTAATTTATTTTGTATAAATAAATCTAATTTTAATTTGAGAAAAAAATAAAGTTAAAGTATGTATGTAATGTATTTTCAACCTTCATATCAAATGCAGTCATAGTAGTCATATATAAGTATTGAAATTTAATTATCCGATATAATTAATTTCTATAATTAATTATATAATTCGTATAATCAAAATCCTATTATGTTACACATCTTTAAGGAATTATAAATTATATTTTTCTATTGTTTTTATCATCTTTTTTTCTAGAAATGAAGATTTAAAAAATTTTATATTGTCAAAATATTCAATTTTAACATTGTTTATTATATTTATATTTAAATCATAATATTTAATATTCATAATAATTAATTAAAATCAATAAAATCAAAATACATTTGAAATTTAATGTTATGTTTATACACATTGAATTTATTTTTCAGTTTTTTTATTAATAATTTATTAAATAATTTTTTAATTTTTATAATATAATATATTTGTGTTGTAACGCATTTCAATATCATTAGTTTCAATAAATTAAATTTTAAAGTACAAGAAAGAAATAAAAATGCTGAAACAAATGAGAAAAATAAAATGAAAAACAAAAGAATGAAAGTTTAGAATAATAAATTATTAAAATTAATTAAATTTTTGCTTGTTTATGCAAATATTTTTAAAATTTCTAAATATCTATCTAATTAACATATTACTTAAAAAATATTTTAATTTATTAATTTATTATATTTACAATCGTATAATTATAATTTTATAATTTAAAATACTTTATATATATATAATTTACAAAATTATTTATATTCTCTAAAAGAAAAGAAGTAAACTTTGAATTTATTATAAGTTTTTCTAATTTGAAATATAAATTTATTGAAAAATTTTAAAGATATTACGCAAATTATTTAGAATATATTGATCGAAAATTATTTTTTTTATATATAATTTTATTAATTTTTTATTTATTTGATTTAAAAAATATATATCAAAAATAAAAATAACATATATATATATATATATATATATATATATATATATATATATATATATATGTTAATTATGAATTATGTTAATAACATATATATATATATGTATATATATATATACATGCAATGTATAAGTAAATGAAATAAAGTAAATGATTTAATCCTTTATGTATATATATATATATATATGTATATATATATATATATACATGCAATGTATAAGTAAATGAAATAAAGTAAATGATTTAATCCTTTGTATTGTACTTGAAATTAGTAGTTGGCAATATGTATCAATTAATATATAATATTGCATAAATTATTATGTAATATATGACAGTTATAATTTTTATTATATAAAATATTGAAATATTCTTGTATAATATAATCAATATAATATATATGTATAATATTTCATATTATACATATATTGTACAAATTATATCATATTTAATATAATTCATTTTTTCATATATTAAGCATATTTCATAAAATATATTGCAATAACTATAACTTGTATGTTTAATGTAAGCAATTACAAAATATTTAACTATATGAAAAAAATTTTATTTATCTCAATGGAAAAGATTAAATACATTTACTTATTCATAAAAAAAAAGAAAAAAAAATTTATCAATTTCATAGTAAAATATGAAATATTTTTTTTCTTTCATAAAATATATGTATAATTTAATATGACATATTTTATATTTAATTAATTTTAAGTTATGCAAGATATTAAATATTTTAATTTTTGAAAATTTATAATATATAAATTTATAATATATAAATATATAAATTTATATATACATAAATATATATATATATAAATTATATAATCTATATATATAGATTATATAATGTATGTATATATTTAGCTGTTATTAAATAAAATATAGTATATATTCATAATATTAGTCTAGATATGGCGTCCACATAAAGAAACAATTTGGAGACTGAGGGAAATATTTTGCCTTTTTATCTGCTTGATTATATCAAGTTAGATAGATATGAAAGAGTATTATAATGTAACTATTTAAAGACGTCACATAAAAATTAAAAAGAGCACATTTCTTATATACCTGTTATTCTATCACTCTATCACTATTTCACATGTTTTAAAATAATTTATATATTCAAAATTTTAATATTCATGAGATAGTTTGGAAAATCGATTTTAGAGATTAAAATAAATATAAAAGTAATTAAATCTTATTTATTAAATTATAAATATTTTACCATAGATGAAATAAAACAGACAGCTATCTCGATCATATTAATATCTCACTTTATCCAATTAAAATTTCAATCTATAACTTAATAAATAATTTTCAATTTTTATATATCAGTTCAAATGTGAATAATTTTTGTGTTTGTTTAGATTTCTAAAATCGATATTAAATATCAATACCAGGATATTCTATATATATTATTAGGCTAAAACCAAAGATAAATATAAATAGCAAAAAATTATTAAATATAAAATAAATTATGAAAAAACAAATATATGCTTTGTTATATGTATGTATGTATTAATAACTGTTCTAATATTAATTAGATAACACAGTTTGAAAAGAATAATTATGCCTCAAGTTTTAACATAATTGTATTTTGATAATATTAGAATACTATTATAAAAATACTATAAGGGTATTGGAAAATAAATTTATTTTCATGTAGTAAATTATATTTATATTTTTTAAAAATGTCATTATTCAAAAAAAACATTGCAGTTTTTAGTACTATAATTTAAAACTAAAATCTATATATTATTTATAAATATATATATGGATATTTATTTGTACTTATTTGAATTAAAAATATTTCAAATAAACTATTTATATAAAAAATTAATAATTAATTGATTTTGATAATTTACATTATTTTATTTTAATTTGCATAAATTTTTTACTTAATTACAAAAAGAATAAAAAATTAAATTAACGTATTATATACTTATAACGTATACTTATACTTATACGTATACTTATAACGTATTATATACTTTTCTAATACCCTTAGTAACTTCATTTTGTAGACATATTTTTAATAATAAAAATAAAATGTAATAATTAAATATCAAATTTTCATTTCTATTTCATAAAATAAATGTAAAATATGTTCATAGAAATGTGAATATTTTGCTTAAAATTTCAATTAAAAATATTTTATGCATATCATATCATAAAGAATTAATAATAATGGATTTTGAAATTAAAAAAATAAAATATGTAATATAACTAGTTCACATTTCTAAAAAATACTTTTATTATAAAAAATATAAAACTGTAATTATAAATTCCTTTCTCATTATTTAAAATTACATTTCCTTGAAAAATAGCAGTTTTACAAGTTATTTTAAAAATAATATTTATATCTTTCAAATATACCGCGATCTCCTGAGAATGAAATCTAAATAGTTAAATCATGATATTAAATAAAATTTTCTTATTAATTTATCTATTCATAATCTTTTGCAGAGAAAATAATATAAATAAATATCATATATAATAAATAATAGAATTATATTATGTATACGATGGCCTTTGTATTTTCATGTACATTACTATTTACTGTTTTTCATAAATGATATAATAATTATCTGGAAATTTTAAACGTTAATTAAAATCAATATATTAACTTTTAATAATATTAATAATTGGAATATAATTGGTATATATTTCTACATTATTTTCTTATGCATAACTTATTTATGTATTTTATAGTAGATATGATATAGTGGTTATTAATAAAATCTGTTAAAATTCTATAAATATAAATATATATATATATATATATATATATATATATATATATATATATGTATATATGTATATATATATTCTGTAAATATATATATGATTTGCTTTATCATAAATATTATTATTGAAGATATATCTTCAAAATATTTCACAAGAAATCGATTTTGAAAAACTATATATAATTTATAAAATTTTTAAATTTTAGTATTGTTATAAAATAATGAAAATTAAATTAATATTAATATCAAATATTAATATTATCATAATAATAAATATATTTTTTATATAGTATATGAAATAATAATAATGTGACAAAAATATTAATAAAAATTTTTTAAACAGGTATTTTATTCTTAAAAGTTTTATGAAAGAAATGTAAAATACAAATTATGTAATTATTTCTTTCCAGCTATAATAATACCATCATATTTCTGCTGAAACCATTTCATTGCATCTTCTTTGGTAAGTCTATGTTGAAAACCAACTTTTCCAGTTTTTCTTCTTCTGTGAGCTACATTGAAACCTTAACAAAAAAAAAAAATAATATAAATTACGCACAAAATAATTTTTATTAATCAATAGTTATTTATTATTTTATTATTTTTTGAATTAATTATAATTATATTTTTTTATAATGAAATATAGTAAATTAATAAATTAAATTGTGCTATCATGATATCATTAATGTTAATTATTTATCTTCTTCAAAATTTTTTAAGCTATCATTCTGTTAATTGAAAAGTTAATTAAGATTTCTACTCAATTCATTATAAATTTTATAATATAAATTGTAAATATAAATTGTAGCTCCAATTAAGTAACACACCCAGTATAATAAAGTGGGCATGAGTTGCAAATATGAAGCCTATATTTTAGCACATATTTTATAAATATAGATACAACTGAATATAGTAGTAACTATTATGCCAAATGTGCATATATTTATATATTTAACAAATTGTTCAGAATATTGAATATAAAATGAAAACAAACTAACCTGGTCGTCCGAGAACAACATAGAAATCCAAACCATAAATACCAATGCTGGGATCATATTTAATTCCTAAATCAATATGTTCTTGAATACCAAAACCAAAGTTTCCGGTACCAGAAAAATTCTCTTTTCGTAATTCATATTCTCGTACCTTTAATAAAAAAAAAAAATTAATATCAAAGAAGAAAATATTATGAAATATTTAATATAAATAATAGAATTACTTTCAATCCACGTTCAAGAATTTCTTCTGCTTTAGCACCTCGTACTGTGCAATGTACTGCAATTTTTTCATTACGGCGAATTCCAAAAGATCGGACAGTGTATCTTGCTTTAGAAAATACAGGTTGTTGTCCAGTTAATTGTTCTAATACCTATAAAAATAAAATAAATAATATAATTGAAATATATTTATTATTTATATTTATATTTATTATTTATATTTTTATTTACAAAAATAAAAATAATTTTAAAAAAGAAAATTAATTTTTTAAAATCAATTCTTATTATAAACAAAAATATAAAAAAAATACTTATATGTTTATATAATAGTTAAAATGGTATAAAAGAATACAAGAAAATTATGAATGTATTAACACAAATATATTAACAAAAATGTGTAGAACATAATACATAAAAAATAAAATATAAATAATAAATTTATAAATACCTTTGCAGCACGAGTTAGTCTATCACCAGATTCACCCACACAAATATTCAAACAAAGTTTACGAATGCGTACTTCACGCATAATATTCTTTGATGCATCCTTAGGCTCCTTTCTCACTTTTTTCTCGATTCTTTTTTCAACTTTTTTTTCCGAAGATTTCTTTGAATCCTATAAGAAAATTACTTTATCAATAAGATTTTAATAAAATTATACATTCCTATTATTATATATAAAAATAAAAAAATATTCAAAATATTTTACTCTAATAATAAATTAATTTAACTTCTCATATTATTTTCTTAAACTATTACATATAAACAATTAATTTACAACTATAAAATTATAAACATCATCAAATAAATTTAGGTTATATTTATTATACATGCTGATCATAAACCTCAACCAACTGTTATATATTAAATTATAATCTTAATATATTAATAAAAAAGACATTAATCAATAGTAAATAAATAATAGTAATTTTTTTATAATATATAAAAAATAATTCATTAATATTTGATGTCTTTGATATTTAAAGATTATAAAATTTATTTTAAAAACGACAATCCTACACTTACCGCCATGATGAACCGGAAAGAACGAATCAATATCGCCCTCTATCGAATATAAAAGTACTACAAAAAAATGTTTCTAAAATTATCTCATAAATAAAAATCTAATGTAAAATAAATTATTTACATTTAATATTTACATATAATTTAGATCAAATAAAATACTTTGTAATAATAAAAAATATGTATGTATAACATATATATGTTAATAACATACATTTACTTTAGATATGATATAGAAATAAAATAAATTAATAACAATAGAATGATTAATTAATATTAATAGAATATAATCAATTACTAGAAATTATCTAAGATCTGTTTCTTTCTATATTTCTGAGTTTATGAAATATTTATTTTTAACAAAATGTGTTATAATAAATCAAGAATTCAGTGAAATTATTCATTTAAATTATTCAATAACTATTATATATATAATAACTATTATATGTATATTTCAATGTAATTATTATATCTCAATTAATATTGTGGTTAACATAATTCAACTATTTCTTACATTGATTATCATCATATTTTTCTTTTATGTAATATTAATCTTTAATTAAGTGCAATATCTTAAGTAAAAATTAAAATTAAAAACTTTTATATTTTTTATTTAAATTTTTTATATTTCATATTTAAATATATTTTATATTTAAAAGTTAAAATATATTTTATATTTTAAAATTTGTACCGATTATAAAAAAAATTTGAAAAATATAAATAATAAATTATTCAAAATCATGAACATGATTATAAATCACATTCTAATTTATAAAACATTAAATTTCTATATTTATAAATCATTGAATGTACGGAATAAAAATGAAAAAATAAATAATATATTTTGATTATTTACATAGGCATAGGCTTTTATATTTATTAAAAAAATAATATTTTTTTTATTTCATTGCAAAGTAATTATAAATGATTTATTTTTATCTTTTTAGTTTTTGTAGATTCAAAATCATAAAAATTTTTTGTGAAGTATCATATAAAGTATCAATATGAAATATCAATAACATTTAATCTGATTTAGATTAATATATTTTTGAAATATGTATATGTAATAAACATTAATACATTATAATATTTTATTTAATATTTTATTATATAAGATTTCATATCAATCAATAAAATCTATAATTAAATTACAATAAAACAAAATGTCTTTTAACATAATTTTGTATTTATAATTCATTCATTGATTTTAATTATAATTTTATTTATAAAATGATTCAAACTTATTTTACATTAATTTAATATTTGCTTAAATTTTTATAAATATTATAAATATAAAATATAAACTATTCCTATAATTATCATTTTATATTTTATAATCACTGAAGCCATAAATACCAATGCTGAGATCATACTCCATTATATATAATTAAAATAATATTGTAAATATGTTTATATTGAATTATCTTTTAATATAACTCGTAAAGCTGTGAAAATGGAGAAGGCATTGGACAAATACTGAAATATTATTAATTTATCATTTATATGTTATTCTTAATTAATTCATTTATAATTAATGTTTGAAGAATTAAATAGTTTTACCGCACAATAAGAGCGCAGAGAAAGTTTTGGCATTAAAAAATTGATAGAAAGAGATATTGGTTTTTGAAATATCAGCATAATCAATATGTTTTGTTGCATTTCTGATGTCTGTTCATACCATTTTAAGTTATATGCACTTATTGAAACATTTTTACTCTAGAAATTATGGAAAATTAATTATATATATGACTCAGTGTGAATAAATAATAAATAAATGAATAAATAAATTATATATTATATTACATAAAAATATATAAAATGTACAAATAAATATTTTATATATATAATAATTTCAAATTTTCATTTGAAGTTAATTATTTTCGCTTTTTCAATGATACAAATAATTTTATTTGAAAATTAAGAATCTTAAATGTTGAGATAATTTATTTATTCATATTTATTTATTATAAGCAATTTAAGTTTATTAAACGAAAAAATAGAGATAGAGAAACTGTCTCTGTTACATAACCGTCTTATTCTGTTTTATTTAATGCAAACTTATATTGCTTATAAATAAATGCATTTTTATATTGTTTTAATTTTTAGAATCGATTCTTCAAATATGTCTTAGGAATATGTACACTCTATATATTTATATAATAAATGCACTTATATTTGTCTACTTAATATAAATATTGATATATTAAAATTTAAGAAAATATTTTATAATTAAAATACTATTATTTTGAATATTACTTATTTCGATAAAATATTCATTTTAAAGTAATATTTGTGTGAATGCATATATTTAAAATACTATATTTTTATGTTCAAAGAAGATTTCAAAGAAAATTTTATTTATAAAATTATTTATAAAATATTATATTATTGAAAGAAATTATTTTAAAATATTTATTTTTATTTATCTATTTCAAAAATTTATTTTCTTTGAGTTCAGATCAAGTTAAATAGATACGTGTGATATATACGTATAAATACTTAAATAATTTAAATAGTTTAACAAATAAAATAATTAAATTTTTTGAATTGCATTAAAAGAAATTAAATGCATTAATTTCGGAAATTTTAAGATAATAATAAAATAATAATATTAAAATAACTATAATATTAAAATAATAATATTAAAATAACTAATAAGACTATTAAATTATATTACGATAATAAATTTGATAGAATTTCTATATATTATATTAATATGTTAATTATATTAATGCAACATGGAACATCAGATTATTCGAAAATATCAAGTTGCTTGTATATTCTCATCATGTATTTACACGAATCTGTTTGAACTTATCCGAGTCCATTTATATTTCTATTCCGATCTGAATAATGTAATTCAATTCATTATCGAATTCAATTATTTATATTGAAACGTAATTTCTGTAAATTTTTGTAAATAATTTATATAAATAATTTATATAAATGTACATGTAAATGATTTTTACCATATCATCCATGTATTGAGCTGGCCATGCATATAAATAAACTTCTATGAGTGCAGTGAAACATGTGATCATAAACTGTATTTTTATGACTAATAAAGGATTCTGATTACAAATTATATTATATTATTATATTATATCATTATAAGATAAATCAATTTTTTTATCGATATTAATGATTTTAAAATATGTTATTAAAGAAATCATTTTGAGCAATTTTTTCCTTTGTCAAATTTAATTTTGAATTATTCACAAAAACTTTTGGTATTTCTTTTATAAAAATCTATATACATTATTATGTGATTTGCATTTATTATATGTTTATACAAGGAATTCTAGAAGCTGATCACTAAAATATAACTAATTTTAAGCATAAACATATAATATATATAATTGTTGAATATAAGAAATATATATATATTTTTTTTTTGATAAATTATATCGAATTATATCATGAATAATGAATAAAGTATAATATTTAACACTTTCTTTGATATATGTTATTTGAATTTATTTGTACTCAATCCGCAATATGTAATTAATGCTATTGTCATTATTCAACTAAACTATATCTTTTGTGTTTGATCAATGTTTTTTGTTAATAACTAATTAACAAAGTCGTAGCAAAATTTTTTACAAAATAACAAAAAATATTACTTGAAATTACCTCAGAATTTATATATAAATTATATATAAATACAGAAATTATATATAAATACATGACATGTTATCGCGAACGCACACATATAAATATTCAGTATATCATTAAAAATTTTTTGCGAATAAATCGAAAATTAAAGCTAATCGATTATATTAAAAAAAAAATGATATTTTTAACATATTTTAAATTTATTGAAATCGATAAGAAAGAAATTAATTGATAAATTGAAAAATATCATGCATATAAGATATAAAATTTACCATTATTAGTATAATACCAGCAAGAATCATATTAAATGATGTTGCTATTATAGTGTAAAAAATGATATGACGGAAACAATTGGCTATTTCTTTTGCATATCTAAAAAATAAATTGCTTATAATAAATATAAATAAAAATAATTTAATCTATACATTAAAATATTATCCCATTAATTAATTTTCTCATTAATTTTAATTGACCTTAAAATATATCGTAAAATATTGTTTTAATTAACTTTTTTTTTACACAATTGAGGACTGACAGTTTTCGAATAATTTGCAAAAAAATACTATTATATTGAATTTTACTTAATACATATGCATTTAAGAATAATATATGAATTGAATAATGTGAATATTATAATTTCATCAATTCATTGTCCTCATTTTTGGAATATCTTATATAGACATACACATATAATAAACAAAATTCAGTAATATAATATTGTATAATATAATAATATAATATAATATCCTAACAATTTTTTAATATAATTCAAAAATTAGAATCGATTATGCATAAAGAAAAAAGTTGAAAAGTAACGATACATTTCAAGTTTATTAAAATTTATGAAGAAAAAATATTTAGCAAATTGATTGTTATCTTTACCTCCTTATTTGTAATTGTTTTTTTATACAAATGACCATCATATCTTTGTTTGAAATATTCTGTATCTTCATGATCAAACATTCAAATTTAATGACCACGAACCATAATAAAAGTGCTCCAAATATGCTTAAGCATACAGTTGCAGAACATTGATAAGCAAAAAAACATTGATGGAAATATATTATAATATATACTGCCGTATTATTAAGGCTTAATGGAAATTCTGTATAGAATGGTAAGGAAATAGGTAAGAATATAGGTCCTAATATAAATATTGTCGTAGTTAAGTATGAAATAATTATAGCACTTCCATAAAGGATATAACATTTTGATACATATTTCTGGATAATTTTCTTTTCATATTGTTTTGCCTCTTTCATATAGGTTATCATTTCTTCAATTATATGCTGTTAATTTATGATAAATAATTTATGATAAAATATACAATAAAACATATATAATAATAAACACAATTTTTACCCATAAATCATAAAATTTCTGCTAATTTTTACTCTATTAATCAATAATATAAATTTGTGAATTTGCTTTCTTAATATTGCGAATATAAATTTTTAAATAATAACAATATATTCTTATTTTTTTAATAATATATTATTTATGAAAATTTCTTTTAACATTTAGTCGTAAACTTGAAAAAATGAAAGCATTTATTAGTATTATTTTTAAATTAAAACTTATAAAAATGAAATAATATATAATATAAAACAATATAAATTATATATTGATAATATATAATATATTATATTTTTTTTTAAGGAAACTTTTTTTTAAATTTAAAATATATTAAGTTAAAATTATTAAAATATACTAGATTAAATTTATTATTCTGAAAAATTTTTTATATTTTAATATAATAATATATATATATATATATATATATATATTGGAATTTATAAATATATTAATTATAAATATATATATTTATATTTTTCAAAAATATTTTATCATTTCTTTTTAAGATATTTTAATTTATAAAAATTACTGTACAAAAAAACAAATAATATATAAAAAGATATATAATTTATATATGTTTTTCTTATAAAATAATTTGTAAGATAATTACATCTAAAAATAAAATTCTGTAAAATGAATGTATATGATAATTGGATGTGATTAATAAATAAAACATCATATTTTTTTCTAACATTGTTTAGTTAACATTATTTATTTTATTGCAGAATTTTATTTTAATATTAGTATTTAGTTTTAATATATAGTTTTAATATAATAATTAATATAATATAATTTAGTATTAGTCATTTTATTTCAAAATTAACTATATTCGAATAAAAAGGGATTGCTATTGAATTTAATTATTATTAAGATATAATCAGAGATATAAATTTAAGATCTTGAATTTTAGAATTTTTGAATTTACATTTTGAAATAAATAATTGTTCATATCTTATGTAATAAATAAAGTAAATTAAGCAAAGTTAATATTAACTAATTTAATTTTTTGAATTTTTAAAATTTTTTTAATGGGTTTTTAAAAAGTTTTTAAAAAGAAAGAAATATTAATTAAAATATAAAACAATTTATATAATTTATCACATTCAGTAATCACTTTAACTTTCGATAATAAATTGTTATTTTTTTTATTTCTAATTTTTTATAATTTAAACTTTAATATTTTGTAATAATCATTGTTACATCACAATGCAATGAAAAATCTTTATTTTATTAGTTTTTGATTTTTAACTAATCACTTTCTAAAAGTAAATAAATTAAATAAATAATTTTGATTTTTAGCTATCTACTTTCATGTAATACTTTCTATAATAAAAGTAGATAAATTATAAATAAATAATATTTTTGATATTATTTAAAAAAAAAGATAATTGCAAATTAATAAATTTGTATATAATATATAATTTAAATACGATAATTAATAAATAAGAATTTAAATTTTATATTCTTAAATATATAGTAATTTAATTACGTCATATCATTCAATTCTAATTTTTAAATTAATTGATTATCCGATGAGACCAATTTTATTCTAAGTATTTTTTTCTTTTTCTTTCTTTTTTTTCTTTATGTCTGTTATTATATATCTTTTTATATCATCTTGTATTATTATTATATTATATATATTATATAATAACTTACTTGTAAAGTGTCATGTTTGATTGCGCATATAGTGGTTTGAACAATTAGTTGAATTAAAACTACCATTATGCTTATAGACTTAGCGACAATAACGATATCATCTTGATGTAAGTATATCGAATGAAACATAGGCAAACTTCCTAAACAAGAGCTAATAATAGTGAAGATTTGAAAAAATCTGAAAACAATAATTTGATTTCTACTGGTGTTAGCAGAAACTGGCCAACAGAAGCACAAAGCTACACTGAGCCATGTAATATAGATGACTCTTTTTAGCATTACTTGTTCTATCATAATTTTAGGAAACTATTATTGAAACAAATGAAATAAGATTTCACTAATGAATAAAATTGTGTGCAGATTGTTGTTATCTTGAGTTATTATACTTCTTTGAAAGATACTAGAGATAAGAGAAAAAAAGAAAGATAATTAAATATTCATTATATGATCATAGACATTATTCGTAAAGCATTGCTTCAACAAAAAAAAGAATTTAATAAATCAACATAAATGAAGTACAATTTATTAGTAATGATTTTTTTCCAGACTATTTCTACATAGTCTAGCTCGATAGAAATAATTATTGGTTACACTAATAGTATATTAGAAACATGCAAAGGAAGGTTATTACGTAAAGTGATTAATATTAAATTATAAACGTTCTATTACAAACTTCTATTACAACGTTCTTTTGTAAAAAGGTAAAGAATATTATATTAAGCTAGATAAGAGAAAAAAAGAAAGATAATTAAATATTCATTATATGATCATAGACATTATTCGTAAAGCATTGCTTCAACAAAAAAAAGAATTTAATAAATCAACATAAATGAAGTACAATTTATTAGTAATGATTTTTTTCCAGACTATTTCTACATAGTCTAGCTCGATAGAAATAATTATTGGTTACACTAATAGTATATTAGAAACATGCAAAGGAAGGTTATTACGTAAAGTGATTAATATTAAATTATAAACGTTCTATTACAAACTTCTATTACAACGTTCTTTTGTAAAAAGGTAAAGAATATTATATTAAGCTAGATATTCAGAGATAGTTAATTTATATACACGCGATATTTACGAAAGATTAGCTAATAAAAAAAAATGTGATAATGCAAAACACATAGAATCCATCAATACAAAGTATCAATATATATATTTTAAGATTTGTGCAGATTTAATATGATATGGTACAATCTAAGAGTCTAAAGATTTGAAATAATTTTCTGATACCATCGAATGAAATCAAAAATATTGTAAGTATTTAATATATGTATCAATTAAAATTCATAAAAATATAAAATAATATAAGGAAATGAAATTCTATGTGAATAATCTTCTATTTTGACGTAATTAATTCTCGAAATTTTATAATAACAAAATCTGTTTTATATTTACATATTCTATATATTTCTGAATTTTTCTTGGAATTCTAATTCATATTCTTACATGAAAATCAAATAAAATGGAATGCCAAAAGTGTTTCTTTCTACTAAAAAAGAATCAAAAGACAAAAATTTTAAACGTTATTAAGAATTTTAAATGAACTTTAGAATGATTTGATTATCTAAATGATTTGATTAATTAATGATTATCAAAAATCTCAATTTTATTTCATAGATAAAATGAGATATTTAAATATTTAAAATTTCATAGCCTAAATTTTATTATAAAATTTTTTTCATTAAACTATTCATTAATACATTTATTTTTTTTAAGTATAAATATTTCAAAAAAATATCATTTCTTTACATCTTTTGCATTTTTCATGATTCCATCCTGAACATATTAGGCATCATATCCAATCATATTAAAATTTACTTCTAAATACGTTTATTTTATTTTTTTATTTTATTTTTTATTTACAATTTTAAAACAACCTTGAACTTTGTTTCGTATCATTATAGCTTTAATTATAATGATTTAAATTTTCTTGATATTATTCCTATTTTTTTGCAACTTTTTATTTCTTCTTTTGCTTCTATTTATCTTTTTACTTTTGCTTTTTTATTTTTTCTCAGTTCTTATTTTTTGCTGTGATTGGAAATATTAATGTTCTTTCAATTGAATAATTAAAAATTTTAATTTTATTTTGCTTTGAATATAATATAGATATTAGCGGATATATGAATTTTAATATTAAAATTTAGATCTTATTGTTGGATGACTATAAATAATAATCTATTATTAATAAAATTTAATTTTTTATTTTTTTATTATAAATGATGTAAATAATTTTTTGAAGTGATGTATATATAATATAAGAGCAATAAATTGTAACTATATTATAGATACATTAATAATATAAAAGATGCACTTATAAACATTTATTGTATTCTATTTTATATAATTTCTATATAAAGTATTCTATATTCTAATATAAATTTTTTATTTATTTTTTAACATTTTTTTTTAGTTTTACAACAAAAGTTAAAATTTGTCTTAAATTTTTTCATTATATTTCAATATATTTTAATTATTAAACTTAGTTTAGTTTAATAATAATTTAATTTAATATAGTTTAATTTTTTTTTTATTTTAAATATTTAATCTTATATTTCAGTCTTTCTAATTTAGATAATTTTTATATTAAATTATAATAATTGATACTTATTATATTTTTATATTTATATATATATAATATTTTTATATTATAATGGGATGTTTTTGTCAAATTTCAATATATAAAAAACTATAAAATATATTATATTTTAATTTTTGCGCGATTGAAATGAATAAAGCTTCAATCAAAAAATTGCTAAAGACTAATGACAAAATGAATTAGTGCGCATCATAATATGTATTATAATACGCATGTCATCAGTCTATAATTGAAAAACGTGATGACAAATTGTGTTTTATGACTACATATATATATTATATAAAATTTTTATTGGTAGGATATTATATTATGATTATTAAGCTTAATTATATATTGTTAAATCTTGTATAAGTACGTATCTATTTATTATTATATAAAATTTTTTTTTATTTATCGATTATCATTTAAAACTTTGCAGGATAAATTGGAAAGTATAATAATTTTTGCAGACATAATAATTAACAGATAATCCGATGATTTTCAGGCAAACGTAATAAGATTTTATTTCTTTTTAATAAAAATTTATAAATTTTATTTGTTTCTTTTCATATATAAAGATGAAAATAGCTAGATTAATACAATTAAGTACATATACTACATACAAGATGTTAATAAACATATGAAACATCTTTGGAGGATTTTAGATATCAAAATGATGAAAAAAATTCATACATACATATGTCTGATAAAGTTTAATTAATATTATAAGCATTTTATTATTTAAAATAATTTAAGTTTGTATTAGATAGAGCGAGACGGCAAAAAAGCGAAAACGCTCAGTTGGGTGGGCGGCAGTATTGCAATATCCCTTACAAAGCCCCTCAATGAAAATAAATATACTGATACATATACTGATTTTTTATATACAATTGATTATTTCAAATAAATTTCAATATAAGATAATATACAATATACATAATATACATAAATATCGTTGAATGTAACTATGAAATATTTTTATATTATTTAAAAAAAATTTAAATATGCAAATTAAAATCTATGTAATTACTTATTTAATGGAAAAATTATAACAAATTCCACGATATTTGGATATTTGGATTTTGTTATATTTGAATATTGTTATATGATGATTATGCAATATTTCATTTAAAATCATAAATGAATCGTTGTATTTCATTCAACCTGCCATATTTATTGAAATCCATTGAAGCAAATCAAAACACACTTCTATAATATATATTTTATAAATAATACTTATATGATTTCGAATTAGAAAGATTGAATATGTTTTTATATGCACAATTACTTTTTTAATTATTTATAATTATATATCATATGTATAAGAAAGTCCAAAATACTTGATCAATTAGAATTTCAGATTATTAAATTATCCAATTAAATCATGTTAAATATCTTTATTTTTATACAAATATCTTTATCTTTATTTCACTTGTAAAGTTCACTAAATATTTTTTATTTTTATATAGAGAGAAATAATAATCGATCTAAATATCATTTATTAATAATATGAATCAATATTACACATTAATATCATATATTCATAAAAAATGTATATCGCAATTGTTTTTTTTACATACTGCTTGAATGAATATTACAAATTCATTAATTTTATTTTGACTTTTATTTCTAATATATGTTACATGAACGTTACGAACAAACTAAATCCAGAACAAAGCAATACTATCTTAGCAACGGGAAAGATTGTTGATCTAAGTTTTTGTATTCTTATACTTAAAACACACAACATTCGATTTTGAATATTACTACCTCATTTTTTTTCTATCAAGTCTTTCAAGTCTCTTTTTCTAACGTCCAACATTCAATTGTTAGCAACGTTATTTCAGTAACACATTGTGGCGTCGCGGAATCAGTTCAGAATTTGATGAAATAATGCATATTTGAATATTTCTTTAAAATAAAGTTTTAATTAAATAATTTTCATATAAAATTAAATTATACAATAATAAATAATAATCGAAATAATTTTATTCAAAGAAATTAGTATAAATAGTGAATAAAAAAAAATCTAATATGTAATAATAATAAAAAAGAAAAATGTAATATTTATATGATTTTTTTAGTGAATATAAGATAGTGGCATTATACTAAAATGTAATATATTAAAATATAAATATTGAATTTTAATTTTTTTGTTTAGTAATTCATATCTAAATAAAAAATATTGACTTTAAGTGAAATAGAAACATAAGTTTTTCAATTGATACTTCAACTGATTTATGAATTTCAAATTGATTCAAGTATCATTAGTGACTTTCTTGTATATGTGAGAATAAGCAAGTTTATGTGTAAAAAAAATATATTCAACCTTTTTAATCTGAAATCGTATAAGAATGTGTTTTGATTTATTTCTATGGATTTTGGTAAATAGGCAGATTAAGTGTCATACAATAATTCAACTATGAATTTAAATAATATGTTTATAGCATAAAATAATTTATCTATGGATTTATATAAAGTAGTGTATATGTTAATATTCTGGAATTTACTAAAACTTATTCCAGATAAGATTTTGTTAAATAAGAAATTACATAATACGTATTATATAATGTTACACTAAAATTTATTTGAAATAATCAATATATATATATAAAAATATTATATATAAAAAAGTATCAATACATTTATTTTTATTGAGGAGCTCCGCTATGCAAGCGATATTGCAATACGATACAATGCCGCACACACAGCTGAGTGTTTTCAATCTTTCGCCATCTCGCTCTATCTAATACAAACTTAAAATGTTTATAACTTGTTAATTAAATCTTATCGAACATATATGTATATGAACTTTTTTCATCGTTTTGATATCTAGAATCCACCCTCCAAAAATGTCCACATATTTATTAATATATATACCCTGTATATATATATTTTTTAAATGCGTATATTCAATTACGTATGTTAAAATTATTTTTATATTTGTTTTGATTTTAATTTATTTAAAATACTTCTTATAATTTTTTTTCTGAGAAATTGATTATTTATGTTCATATCACATTCGATTTATCGAAATATTGAGCATATTTTCTCTTTCCATTTGTAATTCGATAGATCAATAATTCTATTGTCGAAATTCGTAACGATTAGATGCTTCGCATCAGGTGCATAATTTATCTATTTTGTAACTTTTATTTTATAATTATTTTTTTATCATTTGTATTACTATTATTTCACTGATATGTTTTTATTTAATTATTAAATATAATATAATTATATAATATAATTCTTCGAAGAATAATTTAATTTTTTTTTATTCGTCTTAGCTATTAGAATTACTAGATGATTTGAAATTATTGTTTTGTTAATATGATAAATTTAATCTTATATATAGTATATGTTTATAGTATATTTTATATATTTATTATAAAAAAGATCATAAAAAAGAAGATTTGATTTTTTTTGCAAATAAGTAGTTGATTGCTAAGATTATTTTAGGAGGAAAATTTTTAATATAGATGTCATGATGACAATTTATGATTTAAAAATAAAGAAATAATAAAAGAGAAATAAAGTTTAAATCAGAAAGATTTAAAAGATAGCGTAAGTATTTTTGTATTTTTTTTTTTTTTTTGAATGAATAGTATATAATATAGAATATGATACATTATAGTTTTGATATAATTTATAATTACAAATTGATTATTGAAAATATCAAAATAAAATAAAAAAGATTTAAAAAATTGTAATTTATGATTTGCTTATAATTCTTATGAATGTTCTATATTTTACAAAAATTTTTTTTTTTAAATATTTCTAATATGTTACATATTATTAATTCTAATGATAAGTGAACATTAACAATATAAGTTTCTAAATAATGATATTTTTTTTAGCAAATCCTTTTTTATTTTTCTATTCAATCTAATTTTATTTTCAGATTATTGTGTGCATTATATAATGCAATCAATAGATTCATTGTTTATTTCATAATAATATTTTAAATATAACTTTAAATAAATTTAATTATAATAGTCATGCACAAAATTAGAATCAGTATTTGTCCGTATTTATACAATATAATAGACACATTGTAGCTCTTTATTTTTATTTTTTTATATAATAAAAAATAAATATTCATTTACGGCATAGCATAGAATTAATGTTTTTTTTTTCAAGAAAATAAGACGATCGAAAAATAATTATCTTATGTAAATTTTTTTTTAGAAAAAAAAATTGAACTATCCTATCAAAAATTTCAATTTTTAAATTTCAAGTTTCTATTTGAAAATTTCAATTTTTATTATCATATTTGTCATAATGTAAATCATAACGTTTCATTTTTTGTTACGATTGTTAAGATATCTTCATGACAACTTTCATAGACCATAACAACATTGATGGCAATGCAAATTCTTCGCATCTAAAGGATGCATTTTAATTTCTTCAGTTACTCATTCATGCCATAGAATGAAAGTTCCAATCGATACGAGTCACTCGAACACGAAATTGTATATGTGTATACGGAATTTTGCATATTGGCAGATATTTATTATATTCGTGAGTAATAGTATTTCTTATTTTTTGTATATTTCACTTGTTAAATCAGGTATTCTTGCATAGGTCTTGTTGTATATCGCACCTTAATATTAATAACCTTCCAAGTTAATAAATATAATAAGTAAATTTTAATCATAAAATTTTAGAATATATATAATATGAGATATTTTAATATAAATATTTGCAAATATTAAACACCTAAATATATACATATGAATATTCATATATGAATTAAACATGAATATAAGAATGCATAAAAATAATGCGATAATAAATAATTTTTAAATTTTAAATTTTAATTTAATTTGTTTAGTTGCTAATTTTCAAAATAATACTTTTATTTTTTTCATGAAAATATATTAAATATTATATATAAGAAAAGACTTCGCGATAGGCAGATTTTTAAATCAAAGCTATTAAAGTTTTTAATATTTTTTTCTTATTTTCGAAATGTGTTTTGATAGAAGAATCGCTTGAGAGTTTAAATCAATTATTTCATTGAATTGTATTTATAATTAATTTTTTAGTAAATAAATGCTCTTTTAATTAATGATTCTTTTTATAAGATTTCAACGATTTATTATGTTTATAAAAAGTAAAATATAAAGTAAAATCATTAAAATAAAATATAATTATACGATTATATAAAATCAAAGTTCATTAGCCCATCACATACAGATTTATATTAATGTTTTTAACTCAAATTTAATCCTTTTCATATTCATTGTCAGGATCTCACTCACGTTCCCAAGTGCTATTTGGATGAGAAACAGGAGATGGACATGATTTTAGTTCGTAAGTTTATAAAAATTTCTCAGCGACTGATAATGCGTTAAATGCATCGTGTGTATTTTTCACATTATATGTATATGGTTAAGCTGTGGAATCCATTAACAATTATTAATTTAATTACAATTTATAATTAAATAATATATCCATTATATATTGTGAATTAAAAATAATAATGATGCAAGATTAATAATAATTAATTTTATTTTCAAATTATAATAATAATATTTCATTCATTATACAAATGCTTACAAATTAAAATTAATATATATATATATATATATATATATATATATATATATATATATATAAATTTTCTTTTTTTTTACGCAATGGTCTTTGGCCATCATTCAATTTCAGAAAAATGGTACGATAGAATATGAAAATAGTGTGCCAAATTCGGATATCAGATGCATCCTGGGAAATTTTTCCTAATAGACTTGCATCCGAGTGTTATGCGTGAGAATCGTGGAATGAATGTATTGATGTGCCTGTTTTGCTATTTTTTAAATGTAAGATTAGATAGGTAGTATAGACTTCTAGTATGTCTGTTAATTATAAATAGATAGGATTGGTATATATTGGTATATAGATAGGATACTGATTGTCATCTCTGATTGGAGTACGTTTTCGCGTACCAACTTGTTTCAGAAAATAAAATTTGAAAAATCAAGGGTAAAGCTGAAATGAATGAACAATGTTATTTTTCCTTGATTTCATTTATGAATTTTTTGAATTTCGTGATCATGATCGCGAAGTAGATCTCGAAACGAACGTTGCGTTGAAATTTTGCACATGTAAACAATGATTATCATAATCATTAGTTGTCCATATGTATTTAGTTTCAGCGATTTTTTTTTCTTTTTTCTTTTTTTTTTTTGTTTGCGATTAGTGAATTTCGAGCTTAAATTTAAGTTTCAGCGGGCATGGCGCTCGAAGAAGGAAGAAGGAAGATAAAGTATCACGAAAAGAACGCAACAGTGGCCTCTTATTTTTTGGATTTTTTTTTTAAATCCAAAGAATAAGAAGTTATTGCTATTGCGTCACTGTGCTCATTTTTTAGTAATAGATAATATTTGTCTGGCTGGCTTATCATTTCAGATTTCATCATGAATATCGCAATTGTATATTAATGTTGAAATGAAATAAGTTATAATTAATGTTGCGTTTATAAATTTCATATTTTGAATTAATATTGCTATAAAATGATGGTCGCGTTTGCTATGCATTGTAAAAAATGTCGTGATTATTTTTAATTATTTTAATTATTTTATTTTATTATTTAATTTATTAAATTTTATAATTCCTTATCTATCTTTTTTATGAATTAGTTTATTTTTTTTAAATTTAAATTTAAATTTATCCTATAGTATATTAATAATATCGAGATATTTGAACTTTTTATTTGTAAATTAATAATAAATTTTATATTAAATTCATTAATATATATTTAATCATTAGTATCATTTGTATTGATGAAAGATCATATTTTTTGTACAGTAATATTGCATTTATAAATTACCATATTTCTTTCACTTAGATTGTAGAAGTATGTTTTTGTTTATGGATTATTTGCAATTACAAAAATAAGTATGTTACGATAATTTTTAATATAACTGTAATTTCCGTTATTCATTGTAAAAAGTTATGAATGCATGAATTAGCTTTTATTTTATACTTTTGTAAATAATTAAAAAATATTTTATCGAGGATATCGTTTCGTTTTATTTATTTTTCTTTTTTTTTTTTTCTGTTGAACAAGAATTTCAATATAATATAAAGCAATAATATAAAGTATTTTTCACGTTTGAAATTTTAATATATTAATTACAAATAGAAAAAAATATTTCACTTACGGTTTATTCAAATTTATATTGAGTAGATAATTATTTTGTTAATTCTTCTGGCTTTTTCATCATATTTTTTTTTCTCTTAGTAAAAATATTTGTTATTGAAAATACTGTTAAAAAATGTATTTTTTTTATCGATAAATGTTTCTTGTTTCAAAACTATGAATTGCATAACAATATTTTTAATTTAATGTTATTTTTCTTGGATATAAATAATTTTTAAATTATTAATTTAGTAACTAAATTATAGCCATAAATTGAAAAAAATAAATAGGAAAAAAAAGTATGGCTATAAAAAACTAGATAAATCTAATTATCTATTATTGAGTTCTATTAATTCTATTGTAGTTTATTTGAGGAAACTTTATTACTATTTTACTCTAAATTATTTTTCAGCGGAATAGATCAAAAGAAATATCTTATTCTTTTTCTATGATTTTTTATTTGATTTTTATAAATTTTAGGTAGAATCAATAACAAACATTTAGCTTTCTGATAAATAGGATTTATAAAAGATGTATTTAATGGTTGTTCTTTTTATTTTTCAAAAGGTATTTTTCTCTACTTTGATTTAAAATTTCTCAAAACAGTATTCCTATTTTTTATGTTATCATAAATCGTTAGCATTTCTTAAACTTTTTCCTTATAAACAATTCTTCTTGTAAACAACAATCAATCTTTAATATTTATAATTACATCTTTGATAGTTATATTAATTTTATTTATAATTGTTTATCTTTATTATATTTTCTTTGATGATTCATATATTTCATAATTATATTCATATATATTCATATATATATATATATATATATATATATTATATATGATTTATAAATCCTTGAAAATTATAACGACATTACTATGAATATAGATAATATTAGAAGTAAAAGAATTTTTCGAATTTTTGATAAGTAATGTTTATAAACAAAATATTTTTAGTGATGTGAAAAGACTTAGAATAAAATGTTTAAAATGTTTTAATATTATATTTAAATTTGTTTTTAGGATCTTTTATAACACAAGATATGTGATTAAATACATAAAGTAAAGTATTATGAATATTATCGTCATAGTAAATTAAAGATATTATCGATTTAGTATATTTTTTAGGATTGTAACTAAAGTTTATTACTAAATACATTATCAAAAAAAGCATTGAAAAATATACAGTTTAAATATTAATATATAATAAAATATACAGTTTAAGTAGAAAAATTTAACAATTTCATTGATAAATGTAGAGAATTTCAGCATAATGACTGATATATTTTCGCATGTATATTGTAAAAGAAAATATTGAATTTGGATATTTATCAATATGTTATCAATTTTATGATTTTTTAAAAATTTTCATAATTGTCAATATTATATTCGATTATTTAGTAATATGAATACAAAACATTGAATTTATGTTGAATAAATTATTTCAAATCATGTCTGAAATTGCACATAATTTTATGATTACAGAAATTTAAAAATAAAATATGAATATTAGCAAATGGGATTTTCTACTAACAAAAATTCCAATTTAAAATATGTACAAATATGTTTTAATTATGCAGAATAAATTAATTAAGAATATACAAACGTGATATATTTAAGAAAATTTATAGGATCTTGTATTAATAATGTTATGAATAATTATATTATTTGTAAAATCAATATGTTAATATTTTGTAATTTTATAATATTATATTAATCTTTATTGACTCCAAAATTTTTCTAAAAATATTTCTAAAAATAAAATATTACATTTATTTTATTAAAAATATATTCATGAATTATATATAGAAATGAAATTAATTATTATAAAAAAAAGATTATATCTTAAAAAATATATTGGGAAACTGTTTTATATTATGAAATTGTTTAAGAATTTTATACTATCAACTGCAATTGATACCATAATAATTTTTCAAATGAAAATAAATCGCATTTGTATTAACCGCGCTTATGCATTAATCAACTTTTGGTCGGCCGACTGAGTCGGTGCGAATAGAGACAGTGGGTGATAAATAGAAATTAACCTCAATCGACTTCAAAGTCGCTCGTATGTATGCAACATCAATCAGTTGAAACGACTTTTGATCGTTTCCAATATCCAGTATAATTGTACTAAGCATTATAAGGTGTAAATATTAAAATAGTCAAGTGACAAAGGAAAGCGGGTCTTGGTTGCAAATATGTCTAAATTCAATTGGACGATAGATAAAACAAATAAGTTTATTGACTTATATAAGAAACATGAATGTTTATGGAATAATAAAAGTGATACATATAAAAATTGTAAATTGAAAAAAATAGCAATAGAAGATATAATACAAAAAATGAATTTTGAAGGTTTAACGATTACTACTATAAAAGAGAAAATCAGGTCGATAAGAACAATTTATCGCCGCGAATTGAATAAAATAATAAAATCTTGCAAAAGTGGAAGTGGAGACATATATGAACCAAAGCTATCTTGGTTTAAAAGAGTAGATCCATTTCTTCGTTCTGTATCAGTTTTACGAACCAATATTTTAAAGACGGTAGGCAGTTAATAAAAAATATTATAATATTAAAAAATTTTAAATATAATATTAAATTATAATCATAATGAGAATAAGATATAATTATAATACAGAAAAAAAAATATATTAAAATTGTTGATTTGTTATTTGTTTATTATTTTTATCTTGCCAATAAATTTCTTTTAAAAAATATTTTGCATATATATTATGAAGTTTTTGCGCTTTTCTAAAACAATAATTATTTGTAATATCGCTAATGATGCCATATATGCTAATTGTTTTGCTTTTTATATGTGTGCCAAAATTTTCTAATAATTTGTACATTATCAAAATATTCATTGCATTATATAAGTTCCACGATTATTATATATATAAAAATTAATCAATTATAAAACACAAATAGATTTAATAATTAAATAAATAATATAAGTATGTTCATAAGTTATCGAATTTATACCAATAATATGTTTTAGAAAAAATGAATATTATGATTATAGTATGATAACTAACTGTTTGTAAAGAAATATTATATTTCAATTTTTATTATATTTTAATTTTAATATAAATATTCTTTAATTTACTAAAGACTAATAACGACATACAATCATTATTAAAAAAAAAATAGAATAATTTATAATATAAAGTATATCGTATAATTATATTAAGAAAAAAATTAGAGAATATTAGAAAATAGTTACAATAGTTATATTAAAAATATAATACAAATATATTAATTTTTTTTAATTTTATGAAATTAATTTATGTAATTATATTTTATAATTTATAATAATTTAAAAATTGAAGAAAAAATTGTTATAAAAAAAATGTTAAATTCTTAGAAATTTATAAACTATACTGCGAAAAAATAAGTTCATAAATTAGGATTAATAAAGTGTATTTAGTTTATTAATTATATATATAGTGATGATCGAAAGTATGTTTATAAAAATTATTTTTTTATAGAAATATTTTGAATACATTAATAAATATATATTTATAAATTTTTTTAAAATTTTGAATATTTACTATTTCGATAATTATTATTAAAATTTTAAAGTAAAAAAGTTTTTACTTTATTTTTTTATTTTTTTTTAGGCATATTTTAATAATTTTACTGATGATGTATTGGATAATAATGAAGACTCGTCATCATTAATATATGATAACATTATGGAAACTTTAATAGAAGATAAAAAATTACAAACACAAACGACTAATGTGAAAATAAATAAAAAAGGGGCAATCGTTCCAGAAGAAATGGAATGTGAAAAAAATAATTCATTTTTTAAATCAAGACAAGAAAAACAAAAATGTGTATATGTTCCTAAAATGAATGAAAAAGTTATATGTTCAGAAAATAATATATCTTATGAATATTTCAAAGAAAATGAATTTGATATATTTGGCAAATCTGTAGCAGCACAATTAAAGCAATTTCCCCTACTCGAAGCTATAGAATGCCAAAAAAAAATTCAAGATATATTATTTACACAAAGAATTCTCCTTCTTCGCAAGGAAACTTCTCCCAATAGAATATCTGATACTTAGCTTTATCAATTTATCTTGTCTTTTTTATAAAAAAAATTATTTATTTTTGAAAAATAACTCGAAGCTTTAGCAACAATTGATAATAAATTTTTTAATTTTTTCGATATTTTTTTGTTTGATTTAATTTTTCCAATTCTGAAGGAGCACATACATTCCAATAAATATTTCTATGAAACAATATTTAAGAAATATCTTATATATATGATATAATCTTTTATTTTTATAGTTTTTTTTACTATGTCTATCATTTTGATATCAGATTGAAATCAAATAGATATCATACGAATTACATTACAATTTGATCAATACATATTTTTGTTTATTTCTTAAAGAAAAAAAATAAAATTTTGAATTGAATTGATAAAAGCCAGATTAAAAGGATCAATGTAAATAATATATATTTTTGATAAATTAAAAATGTTGCCTATAATTAATAATCAAAATATTATATTGCAATTTTGCAATTTTATTAGATAAAATTATTAGATAACTAAAAATTTATTAGATAACTACTATTTTGATTTAATTTTGTATTTTACTGATTCAACTTGCAATCTGAAAAATATTTTTTACATTTTTTGATTTTTCAAAACATTTGATGCTCTAGCGATATTTTCGATTCAATTGTTAATATTATATTTATTTTATATATTTTTACGTATCTTTATATGAATTTTATTATATATTAAAATATAGAAAATATAGAAAATATAGAAGTAAAATCAAGTTTATTGTCGACTACAGCAATAAAATCATCCCAATCATTTATTTCAAATAAGAACTTGTAATTATTTAAAATTCGATTTACTATTTTTGTATTTCAAACAATTGAAATCTAATTAAAAAATAACTTATGTAAATAATTATATAATAATAATTTAATTGATTATTATATTTATATATAAGTATTATTACGAGTTGATGATCATTGATGATCATAGTATGGAATAAAAAATTACAAAATGATTGATTGTTAATATATATTGAAAATATCGATTCAACAGAATTATTTCTAAAACATGAATGTATTCATTCTATTCTGTATAATTATAAATATTTCATAATAATTGTAAATATTATATATTATTATAAATATTATATATAAGTATATTATATATACTAAATAATTGTAAATGGAAAGACAGTTTTTATACTCGTATAACAATATATATAATAATTCAATTCATATTTGAATTTTAGATTTATTTTAATTAGTACAATCCAATATTCACCAATATTCCAATATAATAATTTATATAAATAAATATTATACAAAATAAATATTTAGATAAATATTTAATTTTTTGAAAATTAAAATAATGGCTATTATTAGTTAATTTTATTAATTAATTATGGATCTGAATTTAAAAAATATTATTAAATTAAAATTAAGATTTTAATTATCGATATATATTCTTATTATTTTTTTCTTATTATTATCATTTACTATTTAAATGGCATTAAAAAAATTATATTTAAAGACATCATTAATAATTAATAATTAACATTATTAGTATATCATTAATAATTAACATTAAATTTGAATTTTAAGTTTTTTTTTTACAGTTTTTTTTGCATGTTAAAAATCAAAGAATTAACTAATCTAAAAATTATTAAAGAGAATTTTGCAATAAAATACTTCTTTCATTAAATATTTATTCAAATATTTGTAATATATGTGAAATATTCAACATTTTACAGATCACTTATATGAAAATAATATAATGTTAAACATCAATAATACGATTAATGTGATATATAATTTTAATATTATAAGTTTAAACATTTAATAATTAAATTTAATTTTATATAACTTTGATAGATTCAAAATATACGATTATATCGTTTGAAATAAAATATAACATATGTACATAATAAAATATAACATATGTAAATATACAATAATATATATTTTATGTGTATACATGTATATTTTTTAAATATGTATGTACGAATATAATTAAATATATCTTTTATAAAAGATTTAAGATTTTGTAATTATTTTATGTATATATGTTATGTATGTATGTTAATTACAGCTAGCTTTAATTAATTTGAACTAACAACTAAGGCGCATTTGAAGAAAATAGGAATGAAATATTTTATATTTCTTATGTATCTTATTATTAGAACGTATACATATGTTGTATATATTAATATAATTCATTTAATAAATTTTGTAAAGTAATACGAAAAATAAAGCTATCTATAATTTAATAAATACAATTGACATCCATTTTTGATTCAGAATTATTAATTTCTTAATATGTTAAATTAAAATATTTTTAAATTATATATTCAGAATATTCATGATTTGTAAGCAAATATGATGTTATATGAATATTTTATTTTTTATTTAAAGAATAATAAACTTATTATAAATAAAACTATAATAAAATAAAATCTATAATAAAAAATAAGCAATTTTGTAAAACATTAAATATATTTATCCTTTTTGAAATTGACAAGATGCATAAAATGTGACATTAAAATTTGTGTTCTTATTATTTTATGCAATGAAAAAATATAATGCATAGCATTTAAAAATGTTTATGCAATAAATTTATAAAATGTTGAAAAATAAATTTTATGAGATAAGATATTAAATTTTCAAGAAGCAATTATATTTTTATTATTTTTAATTTTTCCTGAGAAATATATAATATATATATATATTTATTTTAATGTTAAGTTAAAAAAATTATAACAAGATATAGATATAGATACAACGATATTAATTTTTTTAATATTATATAATATAAATATAAATGTTGCGCAACATAATTTTTAAAAATAATTCTCTGTAACAAAATATATATTTCTACATTCATAAAAATATTACAATAAGAAAAAAAAATGTATTTTATCGATATATAGATTTTTAAATATATATTTCTATTATTATTTCGAAAAAGAAAAGAACGTTCAAAAAATATTTTTCTATAATCAAACTTCAATATATAACTTTAATACATAACTATTTTTAAGATATATGTTTACTTTAACTTGTATAAATGTAATATATATTATATTACATATAATAATAATATATAAATATTTGTGTGAAAAAATAAATACATATGTAATATTAAAGATCGAAATTAAATTTTCTTCGTTTTTCATTAAATTATATTTTCGTTAACAATTAAAACATCAATAGGAAATATTTTATCATAAATTAATAATCAATATGAATTGTTATAAACAATTGTTTTTAAAAAATTATTCTGATTAATTTTTTTTAACTAATTTTTATTTTTTAATTTTGTCGTTAATTTTTTAATAACAAAAAAATAAAATGTTTTAAATTACTTAGATGTTGGTATAATAAGATTATTGATTTTTTTATATTGAAAATGAATGTAAGAAATAGTTTTTATTAATGAAATATATGTCGTAAAATATAATGTCGTAAAATTATAATTTTTAAATTATTTCAATAAATAATTAATTTAAAACGTTATTTATTCAAATTTAATAATTAATTAAACATATAATAAATCATTAACTGTATACTTTTTTTATATTATTTAAATAATATTTTAAAATTTTCAAAATTTTAATTATTTATTAAATTTCAAAAATATGTATTTTTATAAAAAATTTATAATCTGTTATATATATAATATACGAAAAATGAAAAAAAATAGATAAGAATAATAAAAATTTATATATATATATATAATTATATAATATGTAATTATAATATGTAAACGTTAAATCAATAATATTTTATATTATAGTCTTTATAGTCTCTATAGTCTTTGTAGTCTCAAGATATAACTCAATTCGAATAATCTTTCAATTTATATAATAATAACAAAGAAAATATGTATTTAAATCTTTAATATTACTATGAAAAAAAAAAATGACCATTTAAAATGATTTTAACAATCAAATGTAGAATCCTGTTCATCCGTTTATAATTGGACTGCTGCCCCATAGCAACCTGCAATTTTATTCATCACGAATTATTATCTTTTTGTATGGATTTTCATTTTAACACCTTTTTCTATCGCATCTAATCTCCATATCTAATTTTTTTTGTAATAATTAACATATTTAATTGAAAATTATTGTATTATATAAAATTATTGTTCAATAATAATATTTTTGATAATTGTTTTTGTTGCTGTTGTATATGATATAATGCTATTGTAATGATAGCATACATGCAATGATATATGTGTAATTAATAATAAAAAAATATCATACAATAACAAAAATTATTGAATTTTATCTTCGATTAAGCATTAACGATAAATATTTAAATTTAATAATTTAATATTTGAATTAGATACATAAAGTAAAATTTCAATACAAGAAAATTCTATTTTATTTTAAAAAGTAATTTAATTTTATATATTATTATTAAAAATTATTATATTATATATAAGTTATTTTATTAGCATGAATGGTTATAAAATATAATAAATAGTATGTGTAAAATTTTAAATTAAATAATATATATCTTATATATTATTTATATATATATATTAATAAATTAAATAATTATATATCTTAATTGTTTAAGCAATTAACTAAACTTTTATTTCAAATTTCGATATACATATATATATTTATATTATTTAAATTTTCAATAAAAAAGATAATATAATATATAAATAAGATAATATAATATAATAAATAAAATATATAATAATAAAATATAATTTTTTAAAAATTTAAAAGATATTATTAAACACACTTTAACCTATGTATGCATCTTCATAAAATGATAAAATCACAATTATATTACTCGTTCACCGAATATATAATGTTATAAATATATAATGTTGGAAATATTTATTATATATAATATTACTTATAATACATGTAAATATAATAAAAAATTTTAATTGAAAAGAGATATTACAAAAAATTGATGGTAATTCACATGTTAGAAATTCAATCAAGTTATGACCACGTGTTTTGTGATATAAATTATGATCATGTGTTTATCAATATTTAAAAAATTATAATATGTATATACATACATATATCAAAGAGATTGCACAGATTTTCTTTTTATATAAAAAATAGAATAGATTAAAAAATTAAATATTAAATACTAATAAAATATATAAATATTAATAACTATAGTCATTATACATTATATTTTAAATCTTTGAAAAATTGAAAAATTGTTATAAAATTATAGAAAAAAAAATCACTCGTAATTTTTTAAAATAGAGTTAAAAAATTATATTCACAAATAAGCTAATAACTGTTTAATTGTAAACAAAAAAAATTGCATTAAATATATATATATATATATAACAATATTATTAATATTAAATTAAGAAATAATATATTTCATTTTGTTAAAAGATATGAATACAATGACATATTACAAAAAAGAAAATCACTATTTAGGATAAATTTCATTTTTTTTTTTAATAAAATAATATTTAAGATTCCTTCTTCCATTCTTTCATATATTATTGTAATCAACTGAATTTTCTGTTATCAAAATCTATAAAATCTCTAAATACTATGATTATATATAGTATAAGTTTTACGATATATTGGTAATTTGACTATACAGTATAATGATTAAAAAAAACATTGATTGTATTTTATAAAAAATTCATTTAACTTGATAATTTTAATTTTAAGCAAACTTTGTGTAGATATATATGAGCATAAAGGATGTTTTATATTTATAAGAAATATCTTTGAGAGAATGAATAGCTAAAATTTTAGCATTTTTTCAAATTGTGTAATGCAATTTTATATAGAAATTTTTTTATAATAAAATGATACGTTATTAAAAATTAAATATTTATTACATAAAAAGTTTTATTCTATTTTGTATTATTACAAAGTTATATTTAAAAAAAAAAAAAATAAAAAAAATTTTTTTTTTAAATTTTGTATTTGGAATAATTTTGTTTGAATATTTTAATCATTTTAAAAAAGATAAAATCAATTAAAGCTTAAAGTTTCAGTGTTTTTTTTTTGTTTTTTTTAAATATAATATTAAGTAAAGTAAATAAAAATAAAGTAAAAAATTTTTCATATTTAATTTTTAATATTGTATAACAATATATATATTATAAGAAAATTCATAAATAGAATTGTATTTAAAACATTGAAAATACCGAAACTTCGGAAATTGATTTCATTCTCTCAAAAATATTTCTTATCAATAAAAAAATATTTTTTTTATAACTTATTACGCTTTATATGCACACAAATTTTCATTAGAATCAAAATTATTATTATATTAAATGAATTTCTTTATAACATAATATATCATTAATTTTTTGAAGAATTGTCTATGAAACAAATCTATTTTTGAGTTTTATATTAAAAGATATTTTTGAATTTTCTGAAATTTAACAAATTTGGAAACATCAAATTATAATTAATATTTAATGTGACATTTGATGTTATTTCATTTATTCTATATTTATAATATTATTAGAATGAATTAAATAAATATATGAAAAATAGAAAATAATATTAATAATAATAAAAAAATATGTAAATTACAAAATACATATACATATGCAGGATGTTAATATTATTTGTTTCTAATATTTTTTTCATAATTGATAAAGTTGATATGGGAAAAACGGAAAAAGATAAAGTTTTACTATTTTGTATAAAACAATAATCTGAATAAATTTCTTATTATTTATATAATGGCAAAACTATTATTTTAAATTAATATTTATAATTTTATAAAAAAATTCATAAATAGAATTGTATTTAAAACATTGAAAATACCGAAACTTCGGAGATTGATTTCATTCTCTCAAAAATATTTCTTATCAATAAAAAAATATTTTTTTAGCTTATATGTTATATATTATATAACATGCTAATCGATTGTAATATATTTGATATCATTTAATTATAGTTCAAAAGATTTTTTATTATATGGTCGTAAATAATAGAAAAACAATGAATTGGCCAACGTTATAAATATTTCTAGAATATTTATTTAATTTTTATATTTTAAATAATCTTAAATTCTATCATAATTGATTATTGAATTCGTAATTTATTTTAATTATATTAAAATATTATAATTATTAATTTAAAAATATTCATCAATTTTATCATTACAAAGAATACATTTCATTAAAAGAAATCTATTCAGTTTATCGTCTATATATAAAAAGTAATATACACTGAAATATTTTTTATGCGTTTTTGCTGTTGGTAAATTAAATAAAAAGTTTTGTTTTCTTTTTAATTTCGTTTCAATGTGGCACTTTACATGCAATTAATTTTATAAAGAAACAGAATAATAAATCACATGCGCTATCAACTTTTATTGACTTAATTTGTAAAAATGATAAAAAAGCTCATTAAACATATTGAAAAATTCGCATCTTTTACCAAATAATTTAATATTATTGATTTGTAATTTTTTTCGTGCAATTGCACATTTTAAATTTGCTATTTTTTTTTAAAATTTGCTATTTTTATTTTCTGCATTTAAAAACAATTATACTTTCACAAATATTTATTTATATAAACATAGAAATTGTTTAAAATTATCAATATTTTTTTCTGTTTGTATGCATAATAAAATTATTAAACTATTAAAAAAATTATTAATTTTCTTTTTTGTTTTTTTTTAATAAAACCAAAGGGAAAAAAGAAATAATTATTTAACATATATAGATAGAATTATTCTATATAGATAGAACACATGCTAAATTTTCATTCAAGTTATTGAAGACGTGCTTTACATGCATTTTGAATGAAAAGTTTCAATACAATAATAAATATATATGACAAAATATATGAAAAATACATGAAAAAAGTTAGTTTTGAAAAAAAAAAATTAGCCTATTACAATTTAATCATTTTTTAACAACACTATAATATTTGTATCATATAATTTTAAACATAATAGAAAAATAATGATTCTGATCCATACGTTAACAGCACCTATAGGTTAACAGTCTCGTTCTTTATGAAATTTTGGTACGCAATCGTGTAATTTTTCGAAATCATAATATGAGAATTGAAATTTGTTGTTTTAAAACGCCGTTCTTCAAAGTGTAGGGATTTATCTTACGGCGAGTTTTTCTGCAAACGACGAAAACTCTAAGCAACCTGCTCGTACTTGACTTTATTGATGTTGCTGGCTAAGCAACACGCTAGAAAGACGCCTATAAGCGGGAAGAACGCTACGCCAACTGCTATTCCAGCAACCAGACCGATGTTACCATTTATGAAATGCAATACACGAGTGTAACAACCCTGAAAATTAAAATGTAAATTATTATACTAATTTATTGCGTTAGATAAATTTTAAAATGATAATAAATATGTTTTATTTCATTTAGTGTAATGTGATAAATTTTGTAATAAAATGTTTATATATTCGATATAAAAAAGAAAATTTAATGATATGTATCTTTTTTTAAATGAAAATTTTGATTTCAGATTAAGTTAAAATGAATAAGAAAAGACATTCGAAGATTAAAAATATAGAACTTAGTTTTTTTAGGTATTAAAAATACAAATATTTATAAAATTTAGTTTTTATTAGTTTTTTTAGTGATTGAAAAAATACCAATAAATAAATTGCAATGAATAGAGAAAATTTAAAAGCGATTATTATAAATTATCAATAAAATAATACTCTTCTATAAATTTAAATAAATAATTTATAACTAAAATAAATAAAATAACATTTTATTGTTTTTTAATTTTCTGCAGTTTTTATTGTTTTCGCACAAAATCACTAGCATATTTCTATTGATATTCTATCGAATGATATTTTATTTATACAAATTGCACAATTTATATATAATGAAATCTAATCTAAATATGTTAAAAAAATGTATATTATATATATTATGTAATATTGTTAAAAAAGTTCTTAGCATTTCTGATAAGTGATTAATTTTTTCATTACAATGAAATTACAATTGTAGTATGTTACAATCATTTATATATGAGTTAGCACTTAAATAGGTTAGATGAACAAAATGTAACAGTATTTGATAAAACGATTGTAAAAAAAAAATTAATTTTATTAGATAAGCCAATAATATTACTTTACACAATTAGAATTGTTTAATTAAACAATTTAACGATAACTTGGATTATTTTTGATGGATAATTTAATGCTTTGAAATAGATATCCAACCAATAATACACATATATAGTCAATCACATAACTATTTTATTTTTTAACAAATTTTTATTTTTAATGAAACTTTGTGAATATATAATGAATTACTTCGTATTTTAGTATTTTTTTTGTTTTTTTTAACATTTTAAATATAATTTTGTAGTGGTACCAAATAAAACAAAATTTTAAATTATAGAATATTTAATTTTTAATGCTTTATCAATCTATTATGAAAAATGAAATTGAGAAATACTTTTAAGGATTGATATCATTTTCTCAAAAAGATTAAAAAATGTCGATAAAAAAATTGCTCCATATAATTTAATTTATATAATTTATTATGTTTTACATACATAGAAACTTTCAATAAAATTAGAATTTTTAGGGGAATGAATTTATTCGTAATATAGGAAATATACGAATACTTCTATGATATCATATTATCTAAATCCTTTACTTTAGATTTTTTATATATTTTTTTTTTATCTTACCTGAGTATAAATGTTGTTTATGTCATTAATATCACATATATTTATTGGTACTTTGCAACATGATAACGAAATTTCCTTTGGCGGAGACATATTTAACCAATCAGTATAACCTCTGTTACCACAGCATTGTAGCTAAAAATAAAAAATGAATTTTATTCAATGAAAACCTAATTATAGTTTAATATTATATAATAATTTAGTTTATTATATTCTTGTATTGTAATTACTATTAATATCAATTTTATATCTAAATGAAATTTTATGTGCATACATATTGTATAATGTAATATATAGAGTGTGTCATTTAAATTAGTAAAAAAATATTAATTTAATTTTTAAAGTAGTAATTTAAGATATGTGAATTTTTTGTTTTGAATGTTAATATTATGTTAATATTTACATATTTCAAAATATAATATATATATATATATATATATATATATATATATGTATATATATATATAGTATTTTAAAAATGAAATTACATTGAATTGTTTCAATTTTTTGGAATATTATTATATTTGTATAAATATAAAAATTTTTAACAATTAATTAATAATTGATTTTTTTCACTAATTTCTTACAGTAGATTGCATAGTGTCGATATTAGCGCTCTTTCTTTCATCTAATCCATAAACAGACATAGTTTCATTGAGATCTTGATCGAATTTTTCATTTAAATTGGTACGATAAGCATAAATCGATGCACCAGCTGCAAGTTCCAGTAATGCAACAACAGCTAAAAACGCACCGTACTGTAAACAGACATTTTTAACAAATACTTCACACATAGAATTAATAATAAATTAATAATTAATAAATAATTATAAAGATTAAAACTATTAAAATTCATTAAATTCTTATCTAATAATAATAATTCTTAATAATAATTTTAATAATTAATAAAATTGTATAGTTTTCATTATATCAAATTAATATCAATGCCAATAAATAATAATATATAATTTGACTCACTAAGTATAAGAGAGCTGGATGGCCACGAGTTGTACAGCAACAGGCAAAAGTTGCTATCAAAGTTAAGATAGCACCCAAACTAGCTAATGCCAATAAAGCTGTTCTACTGCTTTCTGCACTTACATCTATATAATCACGAAGTTGAATTCTCACCCAAATACCAATGATCATCATCAATATGCCAAATACCTATGAAAACGATATAAATATTTATGTAAATTATTTTTATTTTTAATTGTAAAATATAATTACAATATTATAATTTAATCTAAACTATAAATAAAGATTATTATTATATTAAATAATTTTTGTTAAAAAATAATGAAATAATTCTGAACTATAAAAATTAAATAATTTTCCAATGTAATAAATTGAGTTATAAGTTATATTTGATTAGATATAAATTATTCTTTTATAACATTATATTGAGAATTTTGTTAATTTATTTTTAAAATTTTATTTATTTTATTATCAATATTTTTATAAATTTAAGAGAAAATTTATTAGTACATATTAGCAATTTTTAACATATGATTTATAAAATTTTATTAATAGATATATAATATTAATTTTATTAATTGGAATTTCAATTAAATTAGAAATAAAACTTTATAGATTATATTTTCATATGTTCGTAAATTCTCATAAAATTAATCAATGATGAATTTAAATTTTATGTATTTATTTTATTTATAATGTATATATTTTTGTTGACAAATTCATAATCAACATATAATTTCTAAATTATATATATTTTTTATACATATGTGGAATTAGTATCGATTTTTAATTTTATTTCATATATTAAATAAATATTACTTATAATGATAAATATTATTTATTTTATAATTAATTTTATTATATTTCTTTTGTATGTAGTGAAAAGTCGTTTTACTTGACTTAAATTAAATTAAAACATTAAGTTCATCATGTATAGATGTTGTACTTTTAATGATTTAAAAGAAAAAGAGGTTACAATGATAACATTCATGTAGGTATATATTTAGAGGAAGTTGATAACAAGAATGTTGATAACAAAGTAATTACCAATATAAGGTGAAAATTTTCAATTTAAATTTTCAATTTAAATAAATAGAAATATATAAAAAATATAACTTTAAAAATATTTTTTTTAAAGTTATTCTCATTTTTAATAAAATAATATTGGATTTTTCAATATCAAATAATTATATTTATTTATATTATATTTAATATTAATATCTGTTTGTAATAATATGTTTTTCTTTTAGAATAAAATCTAAAATTTAAATTGTTAAATCAATTAATGAAAACTTATTTCTTTATTTTCATGAAATTATTACAATTAAATTATTAAAATTTTTTTGATACCAATTAATAATTATAAGTTCTTTCAAATCTTATGTAAATTTTTTTAAATTATATATAAATACAAATAATTGTGAATTTTCTTATTAAAAATTTTTTTTTTTGCTTTTGTTTTAAATATATCTTTTTTAAAATTATTTTTCTCTAATGCATAAGTGAAAATTAATTTTAAAAAATTTAGCAAATTCAAATTTTATAATTTTTTCATTTGTTATATCTTTCTTTATTATTCTTTTTATATACAGTAATATCTTTTTAAAAATGGCTTACAAACTGAACAAAGTAGTAGATTCATATAATTATATAATAAAAAATATATATAATAGAATTAATCAAGTCCAATATACATTTTTTAAAATTCAATTTTAGAGTAGATTTTAAAAATTAATGAATTTTCAAATTAATTTAATCATAATATAATAATAGAATAATAAAAAATATATTTCGAAAAGAAAATATTTTGTTTTATATTATATATATTATTTGTTTAAAAACAAAGAATTTAGAAAAAAATAAATATTTCAAATTTATTTATTTACAATCAGATCAATGATATGTTATAAAAACAACCATATTCCGATTACGTGTCACCTTCAAGAGCAGAAATATGATTTAGTAACATTGAAAAAAATTGATCTTACCATGAAATATGATCTTGTTACAATCTCTTGATATTTCATCTATGGGTAGTTTTCATTATATTATATGTCTCATTAAATTTTTTGTAAATAAATTTCTAAAAGTAGATGAATTTATGTTATATAATATTATTTATATAATATTAATATTTTTTTATTTATATTTCATTTTATTTTCCTACGTTGATGTTTTTAATATTTGTAAAAAAATTTCA
The DNA here is from genome assembly GCF_003254395.2 of Apis mellifera. Taxonomy (NCBI): domain Eukaryota; kingdom Metazoa; phylum Arthropoda; class Insecta; order Hymenoptera; family Apidae; genus Apis; species Apis mellifera. The sequence goes on from NC_037639.1 coordinate 2,481,101, forward strand.
TTTGAAAAATATTAAAAATTAATAAATGAAAATAAATTAGAAAAAAATAAAGAAAATAATATAAATAACAAAATGAAATAAATAGTATAAAACTGATATTTAAACAAAAATTTAAGACACTTAAAGATATCTAAAATAGAAATAACATTATGTTACATAATATTAATGTAGACATTTATATTTGATTTTTAAAAATTAGATATTTTAACAAAAAATAAACTTTGTAATATTTTTATTTATTAATTTTTTATATAATAAAAAGAAAAATATTTCGAAAAGAAAGTATTTTTGTTTTTTTATGTGAAAAAAAGAATTTGTAAAAAAATAAGAACATATCTACAATTATAAAATTATAATAAAATTTTTATTTGTTGAACTTAATAATTATCGTATTACATAATAGATATTAAAAAAAAATATACTTGAATTTTTTAATGAATTATTAGTTAACACATATATAAGTAAATTTAATTTAATGTGACATCGCAATTATTTCAATATAAATTTTAATTTTTCATATGAATAATTTCATATATCATAATATTTATTCATTCGTTGACAATAATAGAAATTAATTAATTTATATCAACACAATAATGAGTGGTTGTATACTATTATAAAGTAGTGATTGTATGCTGTTTTCAGTTAGTACTAAAAAAAAATTTATTTTATATATCATGTTTTAAATTATTTGTATAATTAAAACATAAAATAAAGATTTCGATTTTTATAATGTTATGTTATTATAAATATTTGAATCAATTAAAAATTAATGAAATGTAAATTAAATCTTGTTAAATGTCAAAGTTGTAAAAAATTATGAAGGAATATTTTTGAAGAAAATTTTTGAAGAAAAAATGAAATGAAATTAAATATTATTTTAAATTGTTAAGATTTTTAATTTCACATTATTTTTTTACATATGATAATATTATTCAATTTCTATATAATTATAATAATACAATAATTGTAATAATAAATTGTTTTATTTACTTATAATACATTATTTAAAACTTGTTAAACGCATTTTTATTTTTTTTATTACACTGATACTATATATAATTATTAATTTTTTTATCCAATTGTCAACAAATAATCATTAACTATTGAAAATACATATTCATTTTGAATATTTATTTAAAATTTTTCCTCAATTTTTCGCAAAATTTTTTTAAAAAAATATCTATAAATAGCTTTTGTCAATAATCTTGAAAAAAAAATTACAATATATTTTAATGACCTCAAAAATTTGAAAAACATTGTGTCATTTAGTCAAAACGATTTATATAAAAATTCACAAAGTAATAAGTAGAAAGTACAAAAAGGAATTTGAATAAAAAAAAAACATTTGGATAATAGCACGTCAACACGTCAGTGAGATGATAATATTGTGCAACAGTTGGGTGCAAGCTATTCCAAGATAATAGACTTTCTCGAATCTATCAAAGTCAAAGATGGATACACCAGAAACGTCCTTCTCTTACCCAGAAAACGCAGTTGAAGAGCATCAGTAGAGTCTTCATGCAAGCCATAGTGGCCACGGTTTCCAAACGTTTGGTCATTTTGTTCACACTTCTTTCTTATTCTTGTGATGTTGAATGTAGTATCACGGTTCAATTTTCGACTAATACTACGCACTACACCCTTGGACGAGTGAGAGAAGTCGATCGATTTGCTGCGAAATTGCATGAACTTATGTGTTGCGTGCGTGGCTTACCCCACCAGTCAGTACATGCGCGTTGTAGGATCTGTTCATCCTGTCAACGACTTTCATATCAACGGTATGACTTCTAGATTAATATATATTATATATTATATTATATTATATATGTAATATATAATATATATTAATATATATTATATATATTATAAAAATATTTCAATTGATATAGAAAACCTTGGTATAATATATATAATATATATTAATATATATTATATATATTATAAAAATATTTCAATTGATATAGAAAACCTTGGTATAATAAAATTGAAGAAAATAAATAGAGGATTTTTGAAATAGAAATAAATATTTTTATTTAAAGAATTTGACAAATAATTTTAAATAGTTTATTGTTATTGTATTTTTGCAAAATTGTTTATTGAAAATATGAATGAGCAATTGTTTAAAATAAATAAAATTCATTCATTACTATCTTTTATTCTACTAATTCATATTATTCATTTACTGATTTCTACATAAAAATATTAATATGAAATAATAATATTTTGTAAACCTATTAAACTAAAAATATTTTGTAATTTTTAATAATAATTTGGTATATACTATTTCATATAAAATATATATAAATTAATCAAATGATATTCAATAGTTATATTATATTCAAAATTTTTTTTTCTTAAAAATTATGCAATATTATTTTTCTTTTAAATATCTGGTTATATGATTTACTAGACTTTTTATGTGTCTATTGTATACATATAGAATATTAATATAATATAAATGATATGATATATATAATTTGAAATGTCAATTATAGATATCAAAATAAATACAATGTTGGTTAAAAAAATATCGATTGAGGCTTATTTATAATTGAAATTCGCATTAGATAAAGCAAGATGGGAAACAAAATGTAACAAAAACAGATCGATCTCAATACAAGTATGGAAAAATCTATTATAATGAATATACAAATAGAGAATTAATACAATTATTATAAATTTTCTGCAATTGGAATTAATTTCTGAAAGCTGGCTATAGTATTTATATATAGTATTTATGGCTAATTAAATGTAATATATAATCGATATTTGAATCCATATGTCTATATTTTTCGAATATGAGTATCAATCAAAATTAACATTGGAAATAAAAGAATTAAAACAAAAATCAAATATATTTTTCTGAAATTAATAAATTGTAATTCCTATTTTAATTTTTTTAATATTTAATGCTTTCAAGACAAAATATTAATTCCATCTTTAGACAAATTTTTTTTCTTCTTTTTTTATTTTAAAATAGTTATAAATTCAATATTTTATACTTAAAAAATTGAGAAAATAATGAATAACCACTTTATATATGTATCAATTTTCAATTATCTATCATTTATATATCGCATTGAACATATTAAATATCTCTTTTCGTTTTCAAGATATTCGCATTATTACATATTGTAATACATATTATTTTAACTATACAATACGATTAATATTATCTATATGATTTTACTACTTTTACTAAATCATATTATGCATTCAATTCTATATATAACTAACAATTAATAAATAGTATAGAAAGTTAATTATTTGAAGATAAGATAAAATATTGTGATTTTTAAAATGTATTTAAATGTTATAACTTCAAATTAATTCTCTTCGAAAAAATTCTATATTTCGTAAAATCATTTAGATATATTAAACAAGAAGACGATAAAATATTATGATTATGATTATAAGGAAAAGATAATGATAATGATATAATAGAAATAAATCTTTAATAATTCTATAATTTATATAAACATAACCATTAATATAATTATAAATTATATTATTTTTTATTTTATTTTCTTTCATAAATATTATACATTATATGATTTTATTTAGATAGATTATTCTATATTATTATTTTTTTAATTAATTTTATTATTTTAAATTTATCGAAATTGTTAGTTTTAAAATTTAAAAATTTTTTGAACATTTTTTGTTTATATGATTTTTTTATTTCGTAAAAATTTTTTCCTTATAAATTTATTAAATACATATAAAAAAAATAAAAATAAAAAATTTTTGAAATTCATGATCTTCCTAATTATATTGCGTTATCATGTAACAGGATCGGATAACGATCTCTATTATTTTTCATAACTGATACCTTTTTCGATAAAACAATGGTTTTAATGTAATTTTGTTTCACATACTTATCCTTGAAGACGTATTGCAAACATTTTTAATTATCAGTAAAAATCATTTTTTATTGAAAATGATAATATGTTCATTTTAAAGATCTTGTTTATTTGTTTGCTCTTTAACTTAAAGTCCAAAGAATAACAAAATTTTCATGTATTTAAACTTTTGATATCATTATACAGGATATATTAGATGTTTTTTCTAAAAACATTTTTAAAAAAATGACATAGAAAGAAATACTATTATTAGTCTTATCAGTATACAATATATTAATACAGCATATTATATTATAACATTCATTTATTCCTGATCTTGTTTTATCTTGAAGGTCATAATAAATATATACAATCTAATTAAAAATTATATTCGATTAATTTAAAATTATAATCCAATTATTTATTCGTACAAATACAATCGTTCAATTGCATGTTAATTAAAATTTTAATTTTGTAATGAAGAATATTTTAATATTTAATATTTAAAAAATTACGATTTCCAAATGTTTGAATTGATTTGATATATGACAAAAAAAAATTAAAAAATTATTTACAAAATTATATCAGAAAAAAAAATATAAGCAACAACAATTTTTATATTAATAATTAAAAAATTGCAAATTTTTCATAAATCATTTGTGTCATTCTATATTATATTATTATTGTTTAGTATTTCACAAGACATTAAAAAGATTTATTAAGTATAATGTGCTTATTTTTTTAAAGAAAAAAAATAATTCATTTTTAAATAAAAATGTTATATGTCCATTTAAATTTGTCATAACAAAGAAAAGATTATCGAATTGCGTGACGCAAATAATTTTTTCAAAGAAACGGAGAAACAGAAATTAATTATGTAAGAAATAGAGATTAAAGTTAATTGAATTTTTTCTCAGTTATATATAATTATATGACTAATAAATAAGATCTAATGTAAACTTTTTAATAAATTATAATGAATTTCATATATGTATATTTTTATTTTATTTTATTTTTTCGTAATTCATATGAAACAATTCAAATACGATTTAATTTTTAGAATTTTATCATATTAGAATATAAATGACATTCTGTCTTAGAATGGCACACAATATGATAAATAATACATTAGAATCTTATCTTTGTATGTTTACATTATGCAAAAAATTTTGAAAAAATTTCTGATATATTTTTAAATATCTACTTTTAAGCTATATAATTCAAAAGAAGTTGTACAAATTTCATATTTGCAGTATAATTTTGTAATATAATAAAGACGAAAATGAGAATTTAATTTGATAATAAAGAATTGTATCATTGCAGAAATAAAATATACATACATATATTATTTGTATACATCATATATCGAAAGAAACATTATTTATTTTTTGATGTAAAATATTTATATAAATATTTATATAAATAATAAATATTTATATAAATAATAAATATTTATATAAATAATAAATATTTATATTAATATTTATATATTTTTCTTTGTTTATTTTTACAAAAAGTAAAAGTTGTTTGGCAATTCTTAAAATAATTGCAAAATATTTTTTTATTACTATTGCATTTCATTTATTCTAGCATTTACATATCTTTTATTTCTTCCAATTCTTAGAATTTTTCAAATATATGTCCAAAAAAATAATAAAATAAATCTATCTAAATATTTCATTTCAGAGAAATGATTTATTTATTAAAAGTTGCAATTAATTTTATCATCTAATATAACGTATTTATAATTTAATACAATTAATTAACCAAAAATTTCATATTATTAATTAATTAAATATTAAATAATGAGAGTAAATTATATTTTGAAAAATCTATTTTTATAAATGTATTTCATTATTATCTATTATATTAAAAATAATTATCCTATTAAAATTTATATTTGAACGTCAATTATCCAAATTATTCAATCATCAAGTATGCGAATTCAAAAAAAATGGTTTAAATTTGCATATTTTAAAATGTTTACATTTTAAAAAATATATTTTCTTATAAAAGAATTGTTTTTCATATAAAACAAAGTTTGGATAATATAATTGTAATTCTTTTTATACGAATTGTAATTATAATTCTTTTTATACGAACGTAAAAAAAAAGTTTACACATCATTTACTTGTTGTATTATAAAAGAAGAAAAAAATTTGGAAGTACTGGATTAATTCATTTAAAATCGATAAAATGATTCTTGATGATACTTAAAAGAAAATATTTAATAAAAAAAAAATGCATATATAATAAATACGAATGCATATATTGATAATTTCAAACAAATATGACATAATTATGTATTTATATAAAATATAAATTAAAAATATAAATTATGTATTTATATCCAAATTTAATTTATTTTTTATAATGTATTTTTTGGAAGAATTATGGTTGACAAAAAAACTTGATGTATATTCAATACAAAAAAAATACATACATTCCTTGAAACGATATTAAATAACATAATTTTATATGAGTCTACTATTATTGAAACAGTTATATAATTGTAAAATTAATATAATGCACCAAGTAATGATAATATTGTCAAAATTTATATTCATTTCTGTGATTTCTTGTAATGATGCGGCGAATTGGAAGAGTCGATGTTTTTAGTATAATTCAATAAAACACTCGGCCAAATCACATTGTTGTCACCTACAACCGGAACTTGCTTAACTGTCCTTAATAATCTTTTAGTTCTTCGAATCTCGTGGAACCTCTTCATTCCCTCCTCGTTTCTTTCTTTCCTTTCTTTCTCATTACACGTAATTTTATTTTTGTTCAGACAGCTTAATTTCGTTTCATTCCTCGCATTCGTATTCATCAGAGATTTTTCACTTTGTATATAATTATTATTCGATTCTTCCTCAATCTCGATAATAGTCAAATTATTCTCGTCATCTTGTCTATTGTCAATGCTAACATCGTCTTCATTTAAATCGAGTTTGGATAAATCCACGTTAAACCAAGTGACAGAGGCAAATCTATTCTCGTTCTGATCAGAATTAGCTGTCGGATTAAAGAGATTTTCATCATCATCATCATCGATCCTGCCTTCCAATAATTGATTAGCGATAAAATCCACCGTGCTAACGTCCCATTCAACAATCTCCTCACTGCTAATAGAAATTCTATCTTCACCCTCGTTCTTCGTATCATCATTTACCTCCTTTTTTCCATTCTTTATATCGCCAATAGTTTTGAAGTAAATACTATGATCATACCTATACGTTTCCAAACAGGAACTGTCGAGATTACTGTTCGATTGGTAATTGAAGGTTCCGCAACAATTGATCTTGGTTTCCTCAGGTCGTGATTTTCGTCGAGATTTTTTCAAGGTATGGAAACGAGGATTCCACGCGGAGTCATCGATGACTAGCTTATTCGACGAAATGTTCCATCGTGGCTCCTGTCCCCCTTGCATGGTCATGCGACCTCTCGACAATCTCTGAGACCTCAAACGGTTGTAACCTCTCGCGTACGCGGCCCATCGTTCGATTCGTTGGAAAATATATTCGGTTTCCTCGCTCCACCACTCGGACAGACCTTTCTGGATCATTACAGTTACATCCTCGGTCATAATTATGGGTCGAACAATAGGAAGATTGGTGAAACGCCTTTTGTTCTTCATATGAATGATTAAAACTACAGGTTCATGTACACACCGTGTATACTACGATGATGGATGTACAAATAATGAATTTAGGTCGGATGATAAAGAACAATTGAACTTTCAGAAAGACTACCGGTGATTTATATAGAATAACTTAGAAGCACCACAAATACCGAAGCCATTTGAGAACTATCGTAATCCTTGACCATGAAATTTTCATGAAATTACGTCGAATTTGATTTATCGGTTCGATGATTGCGTGGTGTGTTGTTAGATCATGGTATCTCTGTCGTAAGCGAAAAAATATAAACCGTAACTAAAATATATAACTTATCGTATAAACCGACTTATATTAGATAATAGTTGGTAGATTAATGAGTAACTTGAGAAGTAAATCCAGTTTTTTTTTTAAATCACATTTGTTTATATTTTAAGCAATGAACGATGTAAGAATATTTTTTTTATAATAATTTTAACAACAATAAATATTTTCAATTAGCAATTTCAACTGTTACATTTATTTTTAATAAGATTTTTAATTATGATATTGACCTTGAATTTTTCAATTAAAGTTAATTTTACAATAACTTTTTTTTAGAAATTTTCATTGATCCCTGAGGAATTACTTGAAGAACTATGATGTAACATTTTGTCATATTTTGTATTTATTTAATATTGAAATAAAAACAAGATATTTTTATAAAATACATATAAATATAATAGAATTAAAGTTAATAAAATTTAAACGAAATTTTAAATTAAATTTTAAATTAAATTTTTTTTATATCATTTACTTATTATTAGCATTATTTTCATTTTAAAAAAAGATGAAATAAAAAATATTATTTTGTAGATTATAATAAATAATTTTATATAATTTTATCTAAAACACTTTCATTCCTTTGTAATTTTCTCTATTGAATTTAAAAAAATATTTTTAGAAAATTTAAAAATATATTTTAATTAATAAATAATAAGATAATAATGTGATAAAAAGTATTTTTAATATTTTTAATTCAACTTTAATTTATATAATTATAATAAATAAAATTTTCTATTGATATTGATGGAAAATCGATTATCTCTTCGTAATTGCATTTGTGTTTGACAGTATTGCCTTAACACATTTGACTTTAATTATATCAAATTTTTATTTACATGATTATATTTAATTTTAACTTTACTTTAGCGTAAAAGAAATTTTAATAAGGAAATTAAGTAATTTTAACAAAAGTAAAATGAAATAATTTGAAAACATTTAACAAAAAAAGACAAATGATTCACATAAATTTTAATATATTACATATATTTTGTAGATAATGAAGTTGTTTTAAGACTAATATAATATATATGTAAATAAAATTATACTTAATATTTTTCTTTTATAGTTTTATTACTATAATATAATACATAATATAATACATAATAAATTAATAAATTTAATTTTAAGAAAAGAATATAGTAATTTATAATTAATATAAATTATATTATTAACTATAATATTAATACAATTATTAACTATAATTGTAATTTGTTCAATCTCGTTTATTTTTAGTTTATTATTATAAATTAATTTATTAGATATATTCAAATATTTTAGAAATAGTCAGTTTCAAATATCATAGAAATAAGTCATTATCACAATTTTATATTATTTTATTATTGAACATATAAATAGTTTTAAAACTTAAGAAAAAAATATTTCTTAAAAAAGAATTCTATTCACGAAATAGAAGCAATAAAATATTTATAGACATTTTCTAGCCATTGAAGATTTATATTTTAACCTTTCCAATATTTTTAAATAATCAAAAATTGCATTCAAGTATATGGAGCTTATGTTTTATTAAAATATAAGTCCTTATAGTTATGAATTTAACATATTTTTATTTTATCAAAATATTATTTACATTTTTAATTTTATTTTATCAAAAATTATTACCAATTGTTTAGATAACTTAAGTAACTGTATTTATGTTGAGATAAATTAAGAATTATGAGATGATATTGAAGCTGCAGGAGAATGAATATAAGTAGATGGATAACTTGGATTGATAGTAACTGTCTCTTCTAGTATATGATTAGGTGAAGAGTTAAGATTATTATAATAGCCTTTGTTAGCTTTGAGAAATATATTCAAAATATCATTTTGAATAAAACAACGTACATGATTATTGTAAATACATAATTTCGAAGCCACCAAATTTCCAAAATGGAAACATTCATCATCAACCACATTGTTTGTAGTTGTTGATAATTCACGATCTCTGACGCAACATTGTTGCTGAACGCATGATTGTAACTTTCTTTTTTTTATTCCGATTTGTTGAGAGCAATGGTTGGAACTGGTATCCTTGTTCTGTAATTTTGAAGATGAGAATTCTTCACGTTTTAGTGTTCCTGCCCTATTAAATTCTTGATCACCTTGGGCCTACTTCAAAAAGAATATTATTGTTATTATGTAATAATCTTATATAATATATTTATAAAATTTAGAATTTATTTTTTCAGATAAAATATAAATTAATAAATATTTTTTAATAAAATTAATAAATATTTTTATATAAAAAAATATTATTAATTAAAGATTTTGAAACTATATAGAATTTTCTAAATATTTATTTTGCAATATCATAAAAGATAATAGAGAACATAATAAACGTTTTTTCTTTTATAAATACAATATTTATATTTATGGATGAGAATTATTTATATCTTTTTATTTCTTTAAATGAAAAAATTATAATTTTTTTTTTTAAATTTCTAATCTAAATTGCTCAAAATTGAATCCTATTTATAATTTTTTGAACAAAAAAGAATGATAACGTTTTCATTATGTTATTTATTGTTTTTCATGTTAATGTAAAAAAATTATTTTATTTTTTACAATAAAATGGCATTAGTCATGTTCTTAGAAATAAAAAATCGAATCTCACGAACAATTGCTTAATTTTTGATGTTAAATTTAAACTATTGATTTAATTTTTTTCAAATTTAATTAAAATTATTACAATAAAGCTAAAAAATTTGTTAAATATATTATATTGTAAGTTTATTTAAAATAAATTATATTTAACATAAAATATATAAATTAAACAAATTATTATTTGTTTAAATTATAAAATTTAATTTTTACTTACCAAATTAGATGGTTGAATATATTTACTTTTTTCCAATATAAATTTCATACTATCAAAAGCAAACCAAGAACTTTGATATCCAATAGATTTATTTATTTTCATTTTCTCCCTTCGAAGGGCTGCCAAAAGATATTCTATCTTTTTCTTGCATTCATCTACAGATTTTTTACTTTCTTTTGAAATTTCTTTCCATGCATTTTCTTTTTCCTTCTTGTTATAATGATTTGGATGTTTTGGGTCCCAAAGAATATTCTTTTTACGATATAATTTTATGAACACAAGGGTTTCTTCTTTATTCATTCTTATTATTATTTAAAATTTTTATTATAAATTAGAAAAATATTCGATAGAAATAATTTCTTTATGACAAAGATATTAACAATCTAAACACTTCAATGCGGTGTTTACAACAGAAATAAATGAGCAACGGAACAGTGAAATGGCCGATTGGTCTCGTTACGTATCTTTGTATCAAATTCTAATATGTATGTTTATCTCATTGATAGTAAAACTGATATGATACATGGATACGTAACAAATTAATATCTATTTTTATAATGATATATATAACTGTATTAAATCATATTGGAAGATACATAATAATAATATGATACACGAATATGCAACGAATATATTAATATTATACATTACAGACAACTTTAGATACAAATTATGGCATTGTATTAAACTTGGCAACATTGATAATTTATATATATGTATAGTGAATCTTATTTTAACGTTATAATAAATATTAAGATGAAATGTATTTATTTCGATATATTGATTTTAAAAAAATCGATCTAAATATATATAATTTTTAATAGCTATATATACATATATATACGTATATACGATTTAGTAAAATATCATAATTGTAATAAATAGAATTGATATATAAATATTTAAAATGATAAAAATGTAAATTTTGAGTATTATAGTATTTAATTATCTATATTGATTTAAATAAATTTTAGCATATGTTATTTCTTAAATAATTGTTTTTATTAATTTATTAATTTTATTATTATTAAAATTACATATATATTATTAACATTTTCTAAGAATTTTCTAAAAAAATGGTTTAAATTATTTTTGATAATTATTAGATATTAGATATTATTAGATATTATTTATAAATAAATACATACATATTATGTATTATTGTAAATATAAGTAATATATATATATACATATACATATACATACATATATAAATAATATATTTAAAAACTATAAAAATATTGCATAAAATAATAACAAAATTTTGAGTAGATTTAAGGTTATATGTATATAATATTCATATTTAAAGTATTTACATTGATTTGAAAAATATCAGTAAACTTATTAATGTTATTTTAAAATAATTTTATTTTCTAAATAAAACTATATTATTTAAAAATGAATAATAAAGCCCACAACAATAAAAATGAATAAAAAGTAAGATTTGACATAAATATAATAATGACATAAATATTAAATGAAGAAACTTGAATTAAAATTAATTAATTATATGTATTGTATGTAATTGTATGTGTATATGTAATATGCAATACAATGAATATAAAAGATACAAAATAGGAATACAAAAATTTTGATTTTAATCTTCATTGAACAATTATATTATATATGAAAGGAAAAATCAAAAAATAATTAATACACATATAAATATAAAAATAACTTTATATCACTTATTATTGTAATGAATTATATTTCAATTAATTATTTTATTATATTCTTATTATGTACTTTACTATGCTAACATATATGCTAAAGCAAATATTTAAAATAAAATATGAAAAACCATAGAAGTCTTAAATTAATAATTTTTAATAATATTGTCTGGAGATCAAAATCTTACAATTATTGTTACATTTATTTTTATCATATCTATAAGATGGGTTATAAATATGTTTGTATACATACAGATATATGTATCTATATTTTTGTCCAAAAATTTTAATTGCATATTTTTATTTTTAAAAAAAAAGAAAATGTTTTGATTTTTTAAAAATAAATTATTTAAAAAAATAAAATATGCATTTGCATATTTTGCACATGGAAAAATAAAGACAATTTGAGAGAATCGATTCACGAAATATAAAAATTGATATATAAAACTATCAGTTGAAATTTATTTATTAAATTATTTAAGTTATAACTTTAATTTATATTAAATAGAATAAGACAAAGATGGAGTTATTTTATTTTATTTCCATTCTATTTTATTTAATTCAAACTTCAATCAACATCAAAATTTATGTTTATTTTAATCTTTTAAATTAACTTTCTACAAATGTATCCCATAAATATATTAATATATATGAATTATGTAATATATTGAATTATACCAAATATTAAACTATAATAATTTATAATACATGAAACTTTCTTTCTTAATTAATTTATGACTTATAATACTTATTAATCTATAATTTTTTCTTAAATAAGTAGATTATTATCCGATTATCATTAAGAATTTTAATCTGAAATTTATTTACATTCGTGTATAATTTTATAAAATAATTTATTAAATATTAGATGTATAAGAGAGTTTTTTATATTTAATTAAATATAAAATCATTAAGATCAATAAAAACGCATATTTATTTCGTGAGCATCGATAATTAGGAACAAAAGAATTAAAATATATTTTATATTTAATAAAGTGATATTATCTTTTAATCGATATTTCTTTATTCTCCCTATACTTGCAATATATTTATAATATTATTAAATATAGCATTAATATCACATAATATTATTAAATATTATTATGTGATTATTTAAAAAATAATCAACAAAATAAAAGTACTAGAATATGAACATTAATTTTGCAAATGAAATTGAACTTTCTCTATTCAAAATATAATATTTAATAATAAATAATAATAATAAAAGATTAAAAAATTTTTTTTTCTATTTATTATTTATTCTTCCTATTTATTATTCTATTTATTATTTCTATTTATTATTTATTCTATTTATTCTATTAATAATTAAAATTTTATAAAAATAATAAGAAATTTTCTCATTTTTTTCGTTTTGAATATCCCAATTATATACTTCATTGAAAATTTGCAAATTTAAATAATTCAACTTGTCACAAAATATATTTTCTTTTTCGTTCGAAATTAATTATATATAAATTATATAAATTTCTTTTTAACCGGCTTCTTATTAAATAAATGGAAAAAATGCCGATTAATATCATATTTATAAAATATAGTAAATAAAATAAAAATATATATGTATATTTTATTTATATATAAAATCTAGATATAATATAATATAATATTATCAATATCATATATTGATTGCTATAAAAAAATCGCAATTTGTTTCAATTTAATTGAAATTAAAATGTACATCAAATGTATACATATAAAATATTAATTATTTTTTTAATAATAAAAATTATCTGAAAAAAATTATCTATTTTAGTAAACAAAATTAAATACATTTTCTTTATAATAAAATTCTTTAAAATAAAATTAAAACATTTATATATAATAGTATATAGTATATATAATATAGTATTCATTTATATTACATATATATATATATATATATATATATATATATATAATAATTATATATATAAATTATATATATAATTATATATATAAATATTATTATATATATAATAATTATATATATAAATTATATATATAAATATTATTATATATTATATTTTATAGATTACATTTTCATATCATATTTTATATTTCAATTTCATACTATAGATTAATCGAAATGATGATAAAATCCAATAGAAAACTGTTTATAAGAAAACTCATTCAAGTTGGCAAAAAGAATTTACAACGTTATTTAGAATTTGTCGAATTAAGACAGTTCGTGCATAGACAAAGCGGCTTCCATTATCTTATAGTGAAAGAAGCCAAGATGGTAAAACGGTAATTCGGTTATTCGAGATGCCAATCATCAGATACCGTTGTTGAATATTGAATATTCGACAGAAAAGGTGTCTACGCAGTTAAGAAAATTGTTTATCAGACCTTAGCTACGTGAATTAAAATTCAAAGAGCTCAACGTTTCCCCTGAGATAGGGATGATGGAGTTGCTGTATAAAAAGCCACGTGAAGACAATGGACCGTGCATTCTTCCGCCGATTTCCAATCCTCCATCATACAGGTGAATAAGCTTCTTCCATATTTTTTTTTTATAACATGAAACATTATTTTCATATCTTTTTGTGTTTTATATTGTTTCTTAAAATTGTACGTAAGTTTTCTTTTCTGGAAAATTTAATTATTTAAATAATTAATTATAGACAACTACTTAATGAAAAACTTAATGAATATTTTAATGAATTAATAGAAAGATATTTGTCTTTTTTAGATATGAATTTAACTTTCGTCCTAACTTGCGTAATGGCAATTATTTGGTTATTTTTTGCAAAATGTGAAACAGAAATCGTTAGCAATCTGCGTCAAAGATTCCGCAACCGCCCTTTATTAAGAGAGTAAGTATAACATATGATCAATTCATTGTATGTTTAAAAACATTAAAATGAATGAATAGTTAAATAGTTTTAAGTTAAACTTGCATTTATAAATATTATATTTTTTAAAATTTTTTTAATAATAAATATTATATATCAATATATTAATTATATAATATATTATATTATATAAATATTATATATCAATTTATAAATTAAAAATTATTAAATATTTAGCAAATATAATTAATACTATGTTGTTTTTATATGTTATAATTTTTATTTAAATTATACACATTATTGATAATATTATAAATATTATCATTTGTTTTACTTGGAAACATCAGAATTGAAATTTCAATATGTAATAAAAATAATCACATCCATTATTTTAAAAATTTTTTTTTCAATGATATTGTCTTTTCTTTTTTTCTTTATTTTAAGGCTATGATTAATTATTTTTCAGATATAACGTGGAAAATCTACTTCTCGAAGAAGATGATTTTACAAACTTAAATAAACGACAGCAGTTTGACGATTATGGTCACCTGAGATTTGGGAAACGAGAACAATTTGAAGATTATGGTCATATGAGATTTGGCAGGAATCATCACAAGTGATGACACTAATAATTGATGATAGATGCAATTGTATAGTGTCAATTCACTGTCATTGCGGCAAGAGTCACATTTTGTTTAGACTCTAGATAAAATATATTTTACATTGCAAATATTCATTTTGCAGTTTTCCTTTTTTTTCTCCTTTTGCCTTTCTTCCCCTTAAGTTAATCAGAAAAGTTAATTATATTAAATTTAATTAAAAACTAAATATTGAATATGATTTTCATTTGATTTCATTTCTTTTTAATATTAATTATGAAATATTAATCATAAAATTATAATGATTCATAATTATGAAATAAAAAAATAATATGTTTTTTATATGAATTTTATATAATCAATATTTATGATCATTAAAATTAAAAAATGAGTTTTTATATTATATTATTTCTTTTTAAATGTTAAGTTGTTTCTATACGATTAATCTCTTCTAAAGTTTATGCAAAACGATTTTCGAAATTATTTAAAAAAAAATAAAAGATCATCTATTTTAATCTTTTGAAATTATAAAATTATTTACTTATTCCGTTTCCATTTCCTATTATTGAACTATTTCTTCAAGAATTCTTTTTTTTTTATTTTTATTTTTATATCACTTAATACATATTTAAAGTACTTACATTTAAATTGTTAAATCATCAGAATCACCATTATCGGATGCAGAAGATAATCCATTAATAATAATCAGATTATTAAATAAATTATAAAATAACTATATGTGAAAATTAAGAATACTTAAAGAAATTTTTTTTTAATTTATTTTAAATCTGATCTGAACTTTTTTTTCTTTTTTTTCTCTTAAAATTATTTTTATCTAATAAAAAATATTATTTGTTATAATACAAAAATTAACTTACATTAAATTATTTAATTAAATTATTAAATAAAATTATTAAATAAATTATTTAATTAAATTAAATAAATTATTATAATAAATGAATAAGAATTTATCATATCATAATGAAAATAATTATGTTTAAATAGTACGGTATATTAGAAAATTTCTACAAGTTAAATATTATTATTAAAAGCAATTTCTTTTTTTTATTAAAAAATATGAATAGCAAAAAAAAGTTTTATTTCTATGTTTTGTTGCTGTATTATATATAGTAAATATATTTTATAATATTTTATACAGATGTATATTTTAAATATAAGTCAATTTTGTATCATAAATATTACATAATTATTTAAATAATTATTTATTCGTAATTTCAATATTCAAAAATCTTTTATTGATCATATCAAATAATGAAATATAACAATGAAATATTTTGTGCGTTATAATTTTATAATTATTCTTTTTTATTGCACATTTTTTTATATTATAAATATGAACATTCATGATGATATTTTATATATATATATATATTTAAATTTTAAAAAAAATTTTCTCCATTTCAATGTCTTATATACTTTATAAATATCGTGGAAGTTCTTCTAATGATTAAATATGTATCTAACTAAAGAACGTTTTATAAGATTATATATTTGTGAGTATATACTCTTCTTGCTTAATAGCTACCTTATTCATTCTTCTAACACTGCAATCTGTCAATATATATATATATATAATGCAACTAATAATTACATATTATACTTGTTACCTAGTAGCAAGAAAATTACTTGTAGGAAATCACTAACCGATACATTGTTGTTAATGCTTTATGTAATTCCTCTTATTTAAAAAGCAATTTTATATAGATAGCATTTGAAAATATTCAGTTGCTTTCGAATCAATGCAACAATTCAAGTGATAAAAAGCTTTCACATATCATTCTAATGTGATATACTATCAAATATTATTCGATTCAAAAAGTCAAAAAGTTTTTTGATATTATGTTAAAACAAATGACATTTAAAAAAATTATAAACATTATTTGGTTCAGTGTAGCTTTAACTTTTTGTTGGCCACTTTCTGCCAATAGTACCAAAATTCAAATATTTGTTTTTAGAATTTTACAAATAATTAGTATTATTAATGCTTTTATGCTGATTGTGCCGTTGTCATATTCTATTTATTTGCATTATGATGATATTGCCATTATTTTTCAATCTCTTGCTATATTAGTAGGTTTGTCTCAAATGATTATTCAAACTGTTATATTATGCTTTATCAAATACAACTCTCTGCAAGTAAGTTTGTATTTATTTTATCTTTTTTCCGCATTTCACATAAAAAAATAAATATTTTTACATGGATTACTTTATAATTATTTTTGCTTCTTTTTCTTCGTTATTTTAATATTATTAATTTTATAAAATAATATTTAATATTTAATCTAAAATATTAATAAGTTTTTTATATTTTGAATTATTATTATAATATTTCTTAATTGTATCTATTCATTATAAATTTTTTATATATAGGAGGAATAAAAAAAATTTTATTTATTTATTTGATATTTAAAATAAATTATTTTCATGATTAATAACAATTATTATTTTTTTCTAATCTAATATTCATTTATTGAATATTTTATAAAATTTGTGAAATTTTAATTTCAAAAAATCATTTATAAGAATAACGGAGAAGTTAACTGATATTTGATATTTAAGCATTTATCAAAAATCGATATAAAATCAGTAAATAAATTTCAGTTATATTTATTAATATTTAAAAAAATTAAAAGAAAAATATTAAATATTGTTTAGTTTTAATATAAATTAATTATTATTATTTTTAAAACATTAAAATTCTTGTTATTTAAAATCAATTTTATAATTGCATTCAAAATTACATTATTTGAAAAATTAAAAAATCGTAAAATTATGTAAATTTTGAAATCATTCAAACAATTCTCCTATAAATAGCTGAATTATAATCTATTTATAATTTAAGATAGATTTTCTTTTTTCTTTTATACATAATCTTACAAAAATTTTTTCTTAATCTTAATTTTATTAAGAATTATAATTTTAGTAAAAGATTATGTGTATGTACAGTGTATAATTTACATATAATAGAAACTTTGTTTCGGCAACAAATTTTTTTTTTCATAATTTTTTCATTATTAATTTTAAATATTTTTTTATAATTCAAATATAATACAATTTCTAATGAAAATATATTTTAATATATAAATTTAATATATAAAAAATATATAAAATAAAGTAAAAACTTATTGATAATGTAAAATTAGTCAAATTCCTGTAAATTGTAACTTTTGTATAGTAATTTTAATATCTCTTGAAATGAATATAAAAGTAACAACTAATAGAATTCAATATAACATAGAATTTTTCAATATAACATCAAATTTTAAATTTGATTATAGCGTGTAGTCGAGGAAATGATAATCTGTATCAAAGAAGCACAACAATACGAAAGGAAAATTTTTTGCAAATATATCGAGAATTGCAACATATTTTACGGAAGTTCTTTAACAATCACATACTTGGTTGTAATTATTTACATAATGGGACCTATAGTCCTGCCAACACCTTTTCCAGTAGATACTGAATATCCGTTTCACGTTAATTCCACGATAATAAAGATTATCATATATTTGCAACAATCTTTACTTATTTTTCAATGCGCTGGACATTTATGCATAAGCATATTTTGTGCGCTTTTGCTTTGGTTCACAGCCGCGAGATTCGAATGTTTGATCGTGGAATTGCAAAAAATCACAAATATTGGTATGCTGATTATTTGCATAAAAAAACAATTACGTTTAAGGAGGTAAAAAATAACACGTGTTCTAGATTTAATTTATGTATCAAATGAAATAGATAGAAAATCTTCTTCTACCTTCTTCATCCGAATACACTATATTTCTATTATAATTAATTCTCTCTTTTTTTTCTTTAGATACGCAAGAAACGTGGTGAATAGTTTTCGCTTTATGATAGTTTATGCCATCGGTGTAAGTACTTTTGCTCTGATTTTATATGGTATTATAATGATAGTGGTAAGTAAAATTTTTGTTTCATATATTTGTGCAATATAACATTTATAATATAATTCATTATTCAATTTATGACAGAAGGCACCATTAATTATGAAAATAGAGTCTGTAACTTTAAGTTTTGTTTTACTCCTACAAATTTATATATATGCATGGCCTGCTGATCACATGAAGGATATGGTAATTTATGTTTTATTATTTATATTTATAAATGTAGTAAATTAATAATTATATATATATAATTTATGATTATATATAAAAATAATATATTATGTGTTATTTGAAGTACATTAAATCGTTCATATTTCTTAGAGTATAAACGTTTCAAAAAGTGTATATAACATAATATGGTATAAACAGACACTGAGAATGCAAAAGGATCTCTTAAACGTATTGATATATCAGCGACCAATAACGTTTTCCGTTGATTGTATATTGCCAGAGCTTTCATTACGTTATTATTGCTCGGTAAGTCGAATTAATAATTCAGATATCGTTTCAGAATAATATATAATTAATAGAGTGATAATATTTCAGTATGTATCCAATATTTTCTCTATCTTCACAGCTGTACGTGTCATCATAGAAGATAATTAATTTAATATTTAATATTAAATTTAATATTATTCTATTAAATAATTGTTAAAATATTTCAATTAATCAATTATTTTTATGCAAACGTTAATTTAAGTATTTAATTAATAATTAATTGTGCAAACCACTTATTAATCTATATTTTTTATTAAATGTCGATTAGCAATTGATATTTTTAATTGATAATTAGCAAATAATTTTATTAATCTAAATCAAATTTTTATAATCAATTGATAAATCATTCTAAAAATTATATAATAATACATCATTAAATATAAGGTTGATATTGCTTTTGCTAATCGTAATTTTCATTATGATTTATTAATTCATTAATTCATAAGAAAGTAACTTTTTCAAACAGATTTACCTATCATATTTTAGTTGCTTATCACTATTATTTATTATTATTAATGTTAATAATAATAAATTATTAATGTTAATAATAATAAATAATAGATAAAAAATTGTCGTATGCTAATGTACATAATGTCACGAATAAGTATAAATATAATATAGCATTATAATATAAGTTGAAATTCAATATAGTACTAGCAATTTTTTTATTGCATATTTCGAAAACTGAGACTGACCAATCATAATATGTACAGAAAAAAATTATTCAAAATTCTTTCCTCTATAACATATTTAAAAATCTATAAAGATATTGTCTATAAATTGATCAGAATTTAATTTTCCATAAATATCCACAATAGTGATCTGTTGCATCTTATTAAAAATATCAAAAATCAAAGTTTGATTCGGATTTGAAATAAAAAAAAAATAAAATGCAATTAATTAATATATTCTTCTATCTTCATTGCACATTTTTCACATCACGAACCAATTTCAATATTAAGTTTTTATTCAACAAATCTAATTTTATTTTTTTTTTTTATTGTTATTCATTTACTACATATATAGACATTTTTATATACATAGATACTGACGATAGATGTTTCTAAATATTAAAGAAAGCTTTTAATTTTTTGTTGTACTTTATCTATCTATAATAAATATCACAGAAGCCCTTCTAATAACTAAACATATAGTTATTTAACTAGAGAAAATTTTATATTATTATACATTTGTGAATACTACTCTTGTTGTTTGATAACTATAACCTTATTTATTCTTCTAGCATTGTAACCTATGTCAATATACATATATAATGCATTTAATAATTATATATTATCGTCTAGTTATCTAGTAGCAAGAAAATTACTGATCGATACATTGTCATTAACTATTACGTTCTATATGATTTATAAAATTCTTTTTCTTTAAAAGAGAATTTTATACGGATAAAAACATCTGCAAACATTTAGTTGCTTTCGAATCAATGTAAATCTAAGTAGTCGATAGCTTTCGCATTTTTTTCTAGTATCTTGTTATACTATTAAATATTATACGATTTATATATAATATAATATTAATATTATAAATCGAATTTTCTTGATATTATGTTAAAACAATTGACACCTGAGAAAGCTATCCACATTACTTGGATCAGTGTAGCTATAACTTTTTGTTGGCCACTTCCTGCCAATAGTACCAAAATTCAAGTATTTATGTTCAAAACTCTACAAATAATTAGTATTATTAATGCCTTTATATTGCTTCTACCATTGCTATATTCGGTTTATCTACATTTCGATGATATTGTTATTGTCTTTAAATCTATCGCTTTGTGTGTAGGTTTGTCTCAAATGATTATTCAAACTGCTATATGCTTCGTTAAATACAACACTCTGCAAGTAAGTTTTTACATTATCTTATTTTTACAAAATTTTTTCATATTAAAATTATTAATAACTTTATATTCTAATTTTTTTTCTCCTGTTATTTTGATGCTGCTAATTTTAAAATATCGATTAGAAATTTCTTATATTTTCATTGAATTATATTTATAACATTTTTTAAATCGATATAAAATCGATATAAAAGATTAAAAACAAAATCAATAAAATTACAAAAGTAATTCTCTACGAAAGTAATAGTTTTAATTCTATTTACTAAAACTTTTCAAACACTTATTGTTTAATTTTGAATAAAATGTTAATTAGTATAATTAATAAAATTATTCTTTCTTCTCAATTAAATTCTTTTTACACGGAATCAGCTTCATATTTAGAATCACACGAAGTTATTTGAAATCTTAATATCGCATAAATTTTAAAATCATTTAAATAATTTTCCAATAATTTTTAAATGTGAGCTATCATTATAAATATTTATAATTCTCTCTATTATATTCTTACTTTACAAAGAAAATCACTTAAACTCAACATTTTAATTTTAATAAAAAATTGTATATATTATATATAATGGAGTTAACTTTTTGGCAAAATATATATTTTTTTCATTCATAATAATTCTATTTTAAAACATCTTCTTATGTTTCAAAATATAGAATTTCGAATAAAAAAAAATATATATATATATATATTATAAGTTCGATAGACTATTAAAAACTTATAAAAGCGTTGATAACACAATTGAGCTCATGTAAACTATATGTATTCAACTGTTTATTGTATGAAAATTTTTCTATAGTATAATATTTTTAAAAAATGAGTATCAAAACAATGAATAAAGTTCGATATAAACGGAAAATCTTAAAAATTTAAATTTGATTTTAAATTACAGCGTGTAATTGAAGAAATGATAACATATGTGAAAGAAGCTCAACAGTACGAAAGGAAAATTTTCCATAAATATATCAAGAAGTGCTACACATTTTACGGATGTTCTATAATATGTATGTATCTGACTGGGCTTGCTTTCATAATAGGACCTGCATTCTCGCCAGCTTCCTTCCCAGCAGATGCAGAATATCCATTTCAAATTAATTATAAATCAATAAAAGTTATCATATATTTGCAACAGACTTTAGTTGGTTTTCAATGCACTGCACATATATGCTTAAGCGTATTTGGCGCGCTTTTACTTTGGTTCACGGCCGCAAGATTTGAATGTCTGATCGTGGAATTGAAAAAAATCACTAATATTAGTATGCTGATTGTTTGCATTAAAAAACAATTGCATATAAGGAGGTAAAAATGACATGGTAATAAATTCCAGATTCAATTTAAATATTTATATATCGAATGTTTGGGTAAAGTAGAAAGTTTTATGGATAATTCAAGAACCTAAAATATAATGTGAATCAAAACTAACGAAATTATGTTTGAGAATTTGCTTTTCATTTGTATAAAATTCTAATTATTGTTATATTTATATTTAGATTTGACATAAATAAAATGATTATTTTCTATTTTATGAAGATTCGATTTTCATGTTCGATTTTCTATTTCTATTCTTTTTCTAAATATTGAGCAATTTTTAATTATTTTTAACTAAAGAAGAAAATTTCATAATTTTGTTATATTTTATTTTTATTTTACTTTGACTTCTATTCTTTTAAAACTATTCTTTTAAGTTTTCTAATAGCATTAGCCCATTGTATTTTTATTGCAATTAATTTTCTCTTATTTTAGATATGCAAAAAAAGTGGTAATTGGTTTTCGCTTTATAATACTTTGTGCCATAGGAATAAGTACATTTGCTCTGACTTTAGGTGGAGTTATAATGATAAAAGTAAAGTTCTGTTTTATATATAAATATATATTATATAATATATATAATAAAATTAATTATGTATATCCCAAACAGAAGGCACCATTTATTGTAAAAGTACAGTTCATAACTTTGATTTTGACTTTACTCACAGAAATTTATATATATACGTGGCCTGCTAATCACATGAAAGATATGGTGAATTATATTTTAATATAAATTATATTTTATATAAATGTATAATTTTAAAAATAAATATGTATTTTTTGAAGTATAACTAAATCATTCATATTTCTTAGAGCATAAATGTTTCACAAAGTATATACAATATAACATGGTATAAACAGACATTACGAATGCAGAAAGATGTGTTAACGGTATTAATGTATCAACAACCAATAATTCTTTCTATTAATTGTATATTGCCAGAGCTTACATTACATTATTATTGCTCGGTAAGTTAAATTAAAATACCAATTATGACTGAATATGTATGAATAAGAACAAAAAATAACAAAATAATAATATTTTAGTATCTATCCAATGCTTTCTCTATCTTCACAGCTATACGTGTCATCATAGAAGATAATTCATCATAAATTTAACATTTTTCTATTATGTAATTGTTAAAATACTTAACGAGATTTTTATGCAAATAATATATTTAAGCATTTATTTAATAATTAATAGTTATTTCCTTTGTTATGAATTATATATTTAATTCGGATTGCAAATCTATTATTAATCTATTTTTTTATTATTAAATAACAATTATTATTTTTAATTAATAATTAATATAATAAATCAATTAAATTTTTTATAATTAATTATATTAATTAATAAATATATTATAAATATATTAAAATCTAATATCTAATATTGGTAATAAGAATTCGATTCCTATCAATTCGAAAAAAAGACTATAATAGGCTTATTCTGCCAATGTAGTTATATCGGTTATAATAAGCGAATTCTGATCTTTTCATGTATATCAAAATACTAGAGAAACGAAATTCTTTTTTTAATTCAAAATATATTTGATTTTTTATTATTTCTGTCTTTTTTCTTTACACATGATGCATTGGAAAACAAAAATGATATCTAGTAAAACTAGGAATGTCTTAATTTTAATTTTAATAATAAATTATCAAGTGGCAGAAACAAAGAATTGAATTATCTCATAATTTTTATCACTATATTTATTATTCCATATCATTATATTAAAATATTATATTTTATTATTATTGAATTTTATTGTATCAATAAAATAATAATTTTTAATAGTTACCATCTTAATTTAAATTAAAATGCTAATAATTTATATATGAAATAAATAAAAATTTTGGTCTTATCGCTCGTTTTTTTTTCAAAATTATTATATATGAAACAAATTCAATCTTTGATATTTCGAACAATTGAAAAATAAAAAGTTAATTATAATGGTTTTGTTATTGTCTCTTTGTTCACATTGCAAAATCATGAGATGATAATTTTAAAACTATGATATCAAATTTTCAATTCATAAAATCATTTTACAAAATATCTCGTGCGTTATAATTTTGCGATTATTCTTTTTTATTGCATATTCTTTATAATACACACATAGACATAACAGTATTTTAAATTCTAAGAAAGATTTACTCCATAATTACAATTTCTTGTATAGTTTATTACCTTGTCAATGGATGAATTATTCCAACGATTAAATATGTAAGTAACGTTAGAACGTTAACTAGAGAACGTTTTACAATATTATATATTAGTGAATACCACTCTTACTAAGCACTATACGTTTTTCTAGTAACATAACTCGTCCTAATATATATAATGCATCTAATAATTACATATTATTATCTAGTTACCTAGTAATAAGAAAATTACTAGAAAATTATTGATCGATACGTTATCATTATGTTTCATATGAAATTCCTCTTACTTAAAAAGTAATTTACACGAATAATGTCTGTAAACATTCAGTTGCTTTCGAATCAGTGTAACAACATTTACATATCGTTTTATTGTCTTATCGTCCTATTGTACAAACACTAAATATTATTCCATTCATAAGAAAAGTTTCTTGATATTATGTTAAAACAATTGACACCTGAAAAAGTTATCTACATTACTTGGGTCAGCGTAGCTTTAACATTATGTTGGCCACTTCCTGCCAATAATGGCAAAATTCAAGTGTTTATGTTTAAAGCTCTGCAAATAATTAGCATTATTAATGCTTTTATATTGCTTTTGCCGTTGTTATATTCGGTCTATTTGCATTTTGATGACGTTATTATTGTTTCTAAATGTGTTGCTGTATCAATTGGCTTGACTCAAGTAATCACTCAAACTATCATATGCTTCGCTAAATACGATTCTTTGCAAGTAAGTTTTCAATAATTTTATTTTATTTATCACATTTTACATAAAAAATGAAATATTTTTTAGAATTGATTACTTTTATTGTTCTTATACATAATTCTGACATAAAATCACATGAAATCATTTGAAATCATTTAAACAATTCTTCTGTGAACAATCGAATTCTCGAGAATAAATAAATAATTTTTCTCTCTATTTAAAAAAAAATTTTTTTCAATCTCAAAAATTTTAATTTTTAATAATACGTTGTCTATATATTATATATAATATATAATATGTATAATACATATACTTTATAGGTATAATATATAATGCTGTATAATATTAAGTGTATATATATATATAATGGAGTGATTTTTTTCGGCAGTTTTTTTTTTTTTAATTCATAATCTTTTTATCGTAAAGTTTGTGTATATTCTCACATTTCAAATGCAATTTATATTGGAAATTTTATGAGTTAGAATAAAAGTTGTTTACAATATGAAATATTGATTGAATTAGCATAAAATATATAACAATTCATCATTATATAATATTTATGTAGTAGTTTTTAATACTAATATCTCTTAAAATGAATTCATCAAAATCAAAATAAGACGAATTTTTATATAGGATAATATTCCTAAAATTTTAATTCTATTTTTTAATTACAGCATGTTATCGAAGAAATGATAATTTGTATCAAAGCAGCACAACAATACGAAGAAAAAATTTTTCACAAATATATCGAAAAATGCTACACATTTTATGCATGTTCTATAACATGCATGTATTTAACTGCAACTGCTTTCATAATAGGACCTGCATTCTCTCCAGCCTCCTTTCCAATAGATGCAGAATATCCCTTTCAAATTAATTACACGTCAGTGAAAATTATCATATACTTGCAACAGACTTTGGTTGGCTTTCAATGCGCTGCACATGTATGCTTGAGCATATTTGGCGCACTTTTGCTTTGGTTCACGGCCGCGAGATTTGAATGTTTGGCCGTGGAATTGCAAAAAATTACCAATATTGGTATGCTGATAGCTTGCGTTAAGAAACAATTACGTATAAGGAGGTATAAATCGTGGATTAAATTATGCATTTATGTAAAATGTTCGGGAATAGGTAAAAAGTTTAAGTTATTATTCAAGAAAGCAAAATAAAATAAAAACGGAAAATAATGAAATTTCAGATTTTTAATCTGCTTATTTGAAAATTATTGTATTTACTACTGAGCTGTTTTCTATATTTCGTTTAAATAGAGAAAATTTCTCATATCAATTTTTAATTGTTAACAATTAAAAAACGAAATCTTCAAAATTTTTTTATATTTCATTTTTTTTTATTTTAGTTTTAAGAATTACATTAAATTTTCTAACTATATTGTCTGAATACATTGTAATTTTATTAAAATTAGTTCTCCCTTCTTTTTTTTTTCTTTAGATACGCAAAAAAAGTGGTAATTAGTTTTCGTTTTATAATACTTTATGCCATAGCAGTGAGTACATTTGTCTTGATTCTAGATGGTATTATAATGATAATGGTAAGTAACTTTCAATATTTTTTATGTATATATACGATGTAATATATATAATTTAATTATTTTCATTCATGAACAGAAGGTATCGTTAATTGTGAAAGTACAGTTCATAACTTTGAGTTTGACTATGCTCACAGAAATCTATATATACGCATGGCCTGCTGATTATATGAAAGATATGGTGAATTATTGCACATATTGCATCATTTATATTTATTTTAAATATATAAATATATAAATATATCATTTTAAATATATAAGTATATTATATATATATATATCTTTTTTGAAATATACTAAATCGTTTATATTTCTAGAGTACAAATGTCTCAAAAAGTGTATACAATATAACATGGTATAAGCAAACATTGAGAATGCAGAAGGATGTATTGAACATATTGGTATATCAGCAGCCAATAATCTTTTCTGTTAATTGTATATTGCCAGAACTTTCATTACGTTATTATTGCTCGGTAAGTTAAATTAAAATACCAATTATGACTGAATATGTATGAATAAGAACAAAAAATAACAAAATAATAATATTTTAGTATCTATCCAATGCTTTCTCTATCTTCACAGCTATACGTGTTATGATAGAAGATGATCCATGATAAATTTAATAATGTTCTATTATATAATTGAAGATAGTTTACTAATTAAATTTTTATACAAAGTGATGTATTAAATATTTAATTAATAATTGACTGTTGTTTCATTGTGAAATAAATGTTCGATTCGAATTACATATCTATAATCAATCTATCTTTTCTTTATCAAACGATAATTCAGAATGATTAATATTTAATTAATAATTTTTAAATTAAATTTAATAAATAATAAAGAATATTTAGAATTAATTTTTTGAATAATCAATTACGATAAATCAATTAATAAATCATATTTACAATTATTTAAAATTTATTATTAAATTATATAATGATATATATTAAATGTAAGATTGATATTGCTATTATCATAATTTCCATCAATTTTAATCATCTAAAGATTGCTTTACATTTTATTTTAGCATTCGTTATGAAATATGTATAATCGATGTATAATCTGAAATTGAAATATTTTGAACTCTGATTGTTTATTCTTACTTGTTATTATGAAATGTTGATATAAGAAGTGAATGAAAAATCATTGTGTGCACATATTGTCATGAATGCATAAGAATAGAAGAAATATAATGTAACAGTATTAATCATTTTTTGCAAATATTCGAAAACTAAAATCAATCATCGATTGTATGTATAAAAAGAAGTTGTTTTTAATTTTAACAACATCTAAAAATGATCAAATTCTATGAGGACATCGTACGTTTTTAAAGTGACTAAAATTTAATTTTCCATAAATACAATCTAGTTACTTTTACATTTCGCTAGAAATATTAGGAATCAGAGTTCGATTTGTTTCTCATTGATTATTAGTCAATATTATTATAGTTAAATTATTATACTTCACTATTATTGAATAAAAATTTATTATATCAATAAAAATAATTATTTTTTTAAGCGGTTACTGAATTTTAAATAATATTACGGAGAAGAATTTTTATTGGAAATTGTGAATAGCAAACAAGAATTTTGCTCTCGTGCTTCTCATTTATTTCTCATTTATTTTCTTTCTTCTCCGGATATTATATTTGAAATACAATCTTTCCTCTAAACAAATTAAGAAAGTATGTAGTTATTATATTTATTGTCCATTATTTCACATCATGAATCTTGTCGTGATGTGAAATCTTGTCGATTTCCATTTTTATTATATCTTCAATCCACGAAATCAACAATTTTATGGTTATTCTTTTTTATTGCACATTTTTTCATTCATTCTTATATTTCTTATGCACAACACTCACAATTGATATTTTCAAACTAGAAAAAAATGTTTTCCACCATTTCAACGTTTTACATATTATATCATCTCGTAAATATCATAAGAGTAAGTTCTTATAATGACCGATAATATGTAGATAACTTCATTCTTATGCGTGTTGCTTAATAATTTTTCAAGTAGCAAGCCTATGTATGTATAATACAACCAATAATTACATGTTATCGTTCAGTTACCTGAAGAAAAATAATTATTTCGAATTATTTATTAGAAAATCAGTAAAGGATAGACTATTTTTTATTCTTACGGTTGCATATGAGTATTATTAAATTCCTTTTACTTAAGAACTGATTTTATACGTCAAGAAATATTCAGTTGTATTCGAATCAATCAACTTAACTGAACAATAGTCTTCGCATTCTATCGTTCTATTGTACCAATTAAAAATATTACTCGTAAAACGAAGAATTTCTTAATATTATGTTAAAACAAATAATATCCGAAAAAACTATTCAAATTATTTGGTTCAGCGTAGCTATAACTTTTTGTTGGCCAATTTCCCTCAACAGTAGCAAAACTCAAGTGTTTATTTTCAAAATTTTACAGATAATTAGTATTATTAATGTTTTTATGTTGCTTCTACCATTATTATATTCGGTTTACCTGCATTTCAATGATATTATCATTGTTTCTAAATCTATTGCTTTGTCAGTAGGCTTGATTCAAGTAATCGTGCAGACTATTATATGCTTCATCAAATACGATTCTCTGCAAGTAAGTTTCTATCTATTTTATCTTATTTACCATATTTTTACTATGTAAGAAATTAAATATTTTGTTATTTAACTATACGATTAATTATTTTATTGTTTTCACAAACTATGATATACGAAATCATTTAAAATTATATGAATTTTGAAATCATTTATATATATATATATATATATATATATATATATATATATATATATATATAAAAAATGAATACCAAAATAATAATTAATGAAATTCAATAGCGGGTAAAAATTGTTAATTTAATTTCGAAATTACAGCATGTAGTCGAAGAAATGATAATTTATGTCAAAGAAGCACAACAATACGAAAAGAAAATTTTCCATAAATATATAGAGAAATGTCACATATTTTATGGATGTTCTATAGCATGTATATATCTGACTGCAACCGTTTTCGTAATAGGACCTGTATTTTCGTCAGCATCTTTCCCAGCAGATGCAGAATATCCATTTCAAGTTAACAGTACATCAATGAAGATTATCATATATCTGCAACAGAGTTTAATTGCCTTTCAATGCGCTGGACATGCATGCTTGAGCATATTTGGCGCTCTTTTGCTCTGGTTCGTTTCTGCGAGATTTGAATGTCTAGCCGTAGAATTGCAAAAAACTACAGATATTGGTATGCTGATTGTTTGCGTTAAGAAACAATTACATATAAGAAGGTAATGCCATAATTATATGTCGGATGTTAGAATGAAATGTGTAAAAAGGTTAAAGGATAAGCCAAGAAATTTTTTTTTTAATTATTGATAATTAATGATCTTTTCATAACAAAAATAAACTCATTACAACAAATAAAAATAAATTTATATTTATATTAATCAGATTAATTATTATATTAATCAGACCAATAAGTATCATGGATGATAATATTTTATTTTTTATTTCTGTAAATGTTGAATTTGGATTGAGTATGATTTGTTTATGTACGGTTGTATAATCTAATCAAATATTGATATTTGAAATTCTATTTTCTTATAGTTCAATGAAACTTTTCAACTTATTTCAAAATAGTATTTTTTATGTGACAATGTCAAAATAAATATTTGCATATTTTTTGTTATTTGATTTAAGAATTATTATATTTTCTGCTTGAGCTATTGTCTTGAGCTATTCGTTTGTATGTTGTTATTGTTTATACTTCATTCTAATTTTCATTCTTCTATTTTCATTCTAATTTTCTAAAATTATCCTTTAAATTTTTTAGCTACATGTCCGAATATATTGTATTTTTATTGCAATTTTTTTCTTTAGATACGCAAGAAGAGTAGTAATTAGTTTTCGCTTTATAATACTTTGTGCTATGGGAGTAAGTATATTTTCTTTGACTCTAGGTGGTATTATAATGATAACAGTAAGTAACGTTTTTGTTTTATATTTAATAATATAATATGTATAATGTAATATAATTAACAATATATATCACAAACAGAAGTCACCATTTATTGTGAAAGTACAGTTTATAACTTTGATTTTGACTCTCCTCACTGAAATTTATATGTATGCTTGGCCTGCTGATCATATGAAGGATATGGTAAATTATATTTTATTACTTACATAAATATATAATTATATATGTTTTTTTTTAAATATACCGAATCATTTATATTTCTTAGAGTATAAATGTTTCAAAAAGTGTATACAATACAATATGGTATGAACAGACATTGAGAATGCAAAAGAATCTGTTAAACATATTGATGTATCAGCAGCCGATAATTCTTTCTATTAATTGTATATTGCCAGAGCTATCATTACGTTATTATTGCTCGGTAAGTTAAATTAATATTCAAATACGAATTATAATATAAGTTAATGTAAATGATAATATTTCAGTATCTATCCAATGCTTTCTCTATCTTCACAGCTATACGTGTTATCATAGAAAATAATCCATCATAAATTTAATTTTTTTATTAATAATTGTTAAAATATTTCAATAAGATTAACAATTAAATTGTTATTATTTAATAAATAATTTATTAATATTTCCTTGACTATAAAATTAATAATTTATATATAATATAATATATTAATCTTTTTTATTAAATGATGATTAATAATTGATATTTTTATTTAAAATTAACTGATAATTTTATAAATCATCAACTAAAAATTCTTATAATTAATTTTAATCAATTAATAAATTGTATTAATTAAATAAATAATTAATATATTGTATTAGTACTGTTATAATAATACATATTAAATAAGATTAGTCATTATAATTTCGATCGTCCAAATTGTTTTATATTTTATTATCACAATCTAAGAATATGTAAAATATTCAAGATTAATATATATATGTTGAAATAATATATGTTGAAATTGGTACTTTACTAAACTCATTAAAATCCAACTACTAGATTGATTTATTATCATTATATAAATAAAAAAAATAAATAATCAAATAAAAAGTTACGGAATATATAAGTATAAGCGAAATTCAATGCAATAGCAATTATTTTTTGTAAATATTTTGAGAATTACGAACAATTGAAGATTATATATACAGAAAAAAAATTGTTCAAAAGGATTATTACACATCGATAAGATCAAATTAATTTTTCACAAATATTCTTAATCTAATTACCTAATTGCATTAGAAGTATCAGGAATTAAAAGTTCGATTTATTTTCTGTTGATTTGAAAAAAGGACTAAGAAGTTGTTCTGTTAATATGGTCACTGATTTCAGATCTGATCAGAGAATGCATATTGAAATATGAATTATTTCAAAAATTAATAAATAATACAATTTTTCGAATTTTCTCCAAACAATTAAAAAAATGCAATTAATTATTATGATTCTATGCACTGTTATTTTTCATAGAGTCTAATCTTCATTTCGATACTAAGTCTTCAATCAACCGAATCAACAATTTTTGGAGAAATATTATGCCTTTAAAATTTTTAAATTTTACTTTATTATTTCTTTTCTATTACACATTTTTCTTATTAAAAGAACTTAGTCCAAGAAAGATATAGATGCAACTAAACAAAAAACAAAAAAAAGCCAAGTTAAAAGAAAATAATTCAAATTCTAACGCATGTGCTAAGGTATTTATAATTATTTAAAATAAAAAATATATTCTTTTATTCTAGTATTCACTTTGAATTAAATTGAATTGATTTGAAATTGTTTTATTTATTTCGTATTATTATTTCTTTATATTATTGTATTTCTTATAATTATACATTTACAATAGCTATTTTTCGCTATGAAAAGATTAATGATGCTTATACAAGTTGTACCATTTTTTTTACAATGTCAATGAAATAATAGTTTAAAAAAATATATATTGATACAATTTCAATTTTTATTCAATTTTTAAATTAATATTCTCTTTCCTATATATATATATATATATATAAAGCATATATATATATATATATATATATAAATATATAATAGTATTAAAATTATATTATTTTAATTGTTAACATATAATGTAATTCATTATATGTAATGTAACGCTTTAACGCAGAATATTATAAAATATATATATATAATATTATATAAATTAATCTATTATTCTATTCAGAAATATTTGTACTACTACATAAATTTTTTTACTCTCTTTTCATGAAGTAGCCAAATACTATTGAATATAATATCTTTTTATTATGATTTACATAAATATTTTACGTAAAACGAATGTATTCTACCAAATGCTACTTTAAAAGAAATTCTGAATCCATTTGCGTGATAATTTTTCTTTGCACCTGTCTAAAATCGCACAGATGTATAATACAACCAATAATTACCTACTATTATCGAGCTAGGAGCGCAAGTGTATCCTACAGGTACACAGTACACAGGAAACAGTAACCGATATTACATTTGCTTTAAATTGTTATATTGCTATGATTTATTAAATTTCTCTTATTTATGAAGCAACTTTATACAACATAGGCAACATAAATATTTACTCGTTTTCGAAGTGATGTAACTATACAATCGAAGAATACATATTTCGTTTTATTGTATCGGTTAAATTTTATTTCGATTGATTCATCAATCAATTTTGTTGTTGTAGTATTTCCTCGAAAATATGGTAAAAGAAATGATACCTGAGAAAACTATCCATATTACTTGGTTGAGCGTAGCTTTGTGTTGGCCGCTTTCTGTCAATAGTGGCAAAACTCAAGTGTTCATTTTCAAAATGTTACAGATAATTAGTATTGTTAGCGCTTGCATGCTGCTTCTTCTTTCGTCATATTCAATTTATTTCACACGGACAATGTCGTATTTTTAAGAACTATCATCGTTTTATAGATGTGGCTCAAAATATTATTCAAACTGTCATATGCTTTGTAAAGTATTATCTTCTATAAATAATTCTCTCTCAAATAGAAACTTGATCGATGTGCGTTTATAAAAAAATATGGTGTAAAAAATTAATATTTGAATTGGAGATTGTGCAGTATATAATCAAAGAGATGAAAATCTGCATAAAAGAAACGCAAGAATATGAAATAGAAATTTTCCAAAAATATATTGCGAAATTTAAAACTGTTTGGGGATGTAATATAACGTGTATGTATTTGACCGCTTTGGCATTTACGATTGGATCTGTATTCATATCAACTTCTCTTTCCTGCGATGCAGAATATCCATTTCAACTTAATTACACACTCGTATTTGCCATCAGATATCAATCTTTCCTTAGCTATCAATGTGCATATGCATGTGCGGATCACTTTTACTTTGGTTTACAGCACCAAGATTTGAATGCTTATGCGTTGAATTGCAGAACGTTACTAATATTAATATGCTGATCGTTTGCAGCTACAAAAATAAAATTACAAAAATAAAATTAATTATTTAATCAATTTATTTGCATTTATTAGATTAATGATTGTTTCTATCTTTTTTTTATCAATAAATTTTTTGAGTAAAATTAATTAAGAAGATTAATTAAGATTAAATAAGAAAAAAATTAATTATAATTATATAATATAAATGTTTTTTTTTCTTTAGATATGCAAAAAAAATGATTAATTGGTTTCGTTTTATAATATTTAATGCCATTGGATTGAGCATACTTGTCTTTACTTTAGCTAGTATTATATTAATTATGGTAAGCGAAATTACTTATAATTTTTCATAGTAATAATAATCTAATTAATACAATTCATAAACAGAATGTGCCAAAAATTTTGAAATATCAATTTGTATGTATATAGTCGTATGTAGTTGTATGTATAACTTTATTAACAAAAATTATTATATGTATATATGGCCAGCCGATTATATGACAGATAAAGTAAATGATTTTCCATTTATTGCATATTGTAAATTGCAATAGGAAAAGTTAGCAGATTTTTGTATATAATAAAATCTTTTTGTATAAAGTAAAAGTTATAATATCATTTAAAAAAAAATATATTGTTCATTATTGCAAATTATTATGATTTAATTTTTTATTTATTTCTTGCATCTTAATTTATTTTTTTATACATCTTAATTAATAAAAAATAATATTTTAATATTTCCAGTTTTAATCAATAATATTTTGCTAATATTTTCCCAGCTTATATATATAGAGTGTTCCAAAATTAACATAAGATTTGAATTAAATATAAAATTGTTTTTAGTCTTTAAATATTTATTTTTTAAGTGAATCATAAAGTACATAGGATAGGGTTATTTATGGAATAACACATCGGGCAAATGGCCTCTACGATTTTGCTGGCACATACGCACCCTTTCGTCGAAATTTTTCATGACATTTTTCTGCATAATTGTGGCTGAATTTCGTTGATGCAGCGTTTAATTTCCTCTTATAATGCACATGTGGTTGTGGGATTGTTAACATAGACCTTTGACTTATAATAAGAAGAACCCATAAGAAGAAATCTAATGATGTTAAATCACATGATCTAGGAAGCCAATTCTGATCACCGAAATGAGAGAATACACGACCAGGAAATGTCTCATGCAGTAATTGAATTGTTTTATTGGCTGTATGGCATATGGCATTATCTTGTTGAAATCACATATTGGCCACACCAATATCATCCAATTTCGGCAGAAAGAACTGTGTTATCATGTCGCGATATCGAATACGCGATTAACAGTTGCTGCTTGATCAACCTCATTCTCAAAAAAGTATGGTCCAATAATGCCTTTTGCCCAAAATCCTCACCAAACAGTGATACGTTGTGTATTTGTTTTTCGCTAATCACACGTGGGTTCTCCGAACCTCAAACACGGCAATTTTGGCGATTAACAAAACCATCGAGGTAAAAATATGCTTAGGATTATTTTGCTCGAAAAACCAGCATCCACTTTTTGATGATTAATAATCCATTTCACGTTGTTGTATCGTATAATGCTCCATTTTTACTAACCCTAAACTCTCAGTTGTCAAACTGTTCTTTTTTCAGGGTTGCCAACAACTTAATGCAAAAATGGCGGCAAATTCAAATCTTGCGTTAATTTTGGAACACCCTTTATATTATATATATTATATATATATTATATACAGATTAATTATGTTCTTTTCTATTATATTGCTATATTTATATTTCTATAAAATTGCTCTTCCATTTTTCTTAGAGCATAAATGTTTCACGAAAGATATACGATTCAATGTATACGATTCAATGTTATATTTGATATAAACAAATGTTAAAAATGCAAAAGAATTTATTGAAAGAATTTATTGATATTTCAACGACCAGTAAATTTATCTATCGTTTGTGATTATTATCAAAACTTATATTGCGTTATTATTGCTTAGTAAAATAGTTTAATATTTGTTAATTGTTATTTATATACAAATTATTTAATCAAAAATAACAAAATGATATTTCAGTATCTATCCAATGTTTTCTCTATTTTCACCGCTTTACATGTCTTAGAAGATAATATATAATAAGTATTCTTAAACTATTGTTTTGATAATGTAATAATATATAATATTAATACTTTCTAGACTAGAAATCATAAGAAGAATAAATTGATAAAAAAAAACAACAACAAAAAATACGAAGTTAATATTAATTTTATTATTTTGTACAATTCCTTACCATTTTAATTTTATTATAATTTTTATAGTTATTTAATTTCTATATAGATATCTCCGTTTCCCATTATAGATTACATCTTTCTTTTTAAATTAATTGAATTTTATCTTTTTAAGTTTCTTAACTATCGTTTGATAAAACATTTTGATGAAATATGCGTAGATAATGATAATTTTGTAAAATTGAATTTAATTAAAAATAAAATTTAATTTTTGGAAAATATATGAGAATTGTATGAAAATTATATGAAAAACTATATATAAATAAATAGTTTTAGAAAAATTATATTTTATATATATGCACTAATTTTACAGTTTTTATTATTTATATAATATATTAATATATAAATAATAATAAAATATAATACTAGGATATTTTGTTATAATAATATATTATTTATTTTGATAAATTCAAGACAAAATATATTTTTAAAATATTTTTTTACAATTATTTCTACATTTCATCCATTTTGCATCCTTTTACAATACAATCCTTAGCTTTTTGAGTCTGATCAATAATGTGTAGATTGCTTTGTTCTACATTAGAAGAATCAGTACCTTTTTGAATCTGATTAATAATTTGTGGATTGCTTTGTTCTACATTAGAAGAATCAGTAGTTTCTTGAATTTGATCGGTAATTTGTAAATTGCTTTGTTCTACATTAGAAGAATCAATAGCTTCTTGAATCTCTTCAGTAAATTGCGTATTATACTCTTTTACATTAGAAAAATCATTAGTTTTGTGAACTTGACCAATAATTTCTAGATTGCATTCTTTCGAAGAAGCTCTTTCTTCTTTAGAAGAATCAATAACTTTTTGACTAGTAACTTCTAGTTCTTTTACACCAGGAGAATCAGTAACTTGCTGAATCTGACTAATTTGTTTATTGCATTCTTTTACATCAGAAGAATCAATCTGAGCATTAGTCTTTTCGATCTGATCAATAGCTTCTTCTTCAATCTTATCGATAATTGATCGAGTACATTCTTTTTTATCGACATAATTATATTCTGGAAAACTATAATCTCGAAATGAATGCAATTTATGCTTTTTTAATTTTATATCTGCGACCTGTCGATGGAGTTCCATGTTATCGTCCAGAAACACATTTATCCCCTTTCGCCTTTCCAATTCTTCCAGACTGTACCCAATAGTTCGTCGATGCAACAACCATGGTTCCGGTTTTGGCGGCAATGGTAATGCTCTAGGTTTCATGGGATAAGGTAATCTGTAATGACTTCCTGATGTCGTTCGATAATCCATCCTACGAGCTTCTTCGGCATCGTACAATATATCTGTTAATGTAGGTTCTTCTTCTTCGGGCCTGCGATATATTTTACTTCTTCAAATATCATTTTTTGAAAATATTTATGTATTGCTATGATTTCCTAATAATATTACTTTTTTATAAATAATTATTTTATTATTTTTTTATAAATATAAGCAAATTTTTTATTAAAGGCTATTTTTATTATCATTGAATATAGATTTCACGTAAATCTGTTGAATTCATTTTTTATGAAATTTATACTAAGATATCTTAAAAATTTAAGATATTCTACTAACAAATTATATATTAATATTTTTTAGAAATTTTGTCAAATCATACTATAGTATTTAATAAATATTTATATAAAATTGTAAGTTTTTATTTTATATAGACAATATTATAATATAAATATTATAAGTGGATAATTAAAATTTTCAAATATGTAATGTTATTATATTTTTATTTTCGATTACTGTCAGTATAAATATACTGAATACCTAATATATAATGATTCTAATTCTCAATCTCTCTAAAGGAAGAGCTTTCATCTTTGAAAGATGATTTTTTTAATTTATTTTATTAGTAATATAACACTGATTTTTCATTAATGATTTTCAATAGAGAGAAATTCATATATATAATCTTACTACTTTCTCTATCATTAAAAATGATTTAATTCATTTGACAAATTTTTCCACAAAAAGAATAAATCTCCATTACTTCTAGCTTTTAATTCTAATCTAAGAAAATAATATATCATGATCATCTATTATTTAAAAAAAAAATAATAAAAAAAATTAAACAAAATTTATATTATTTATTCATGCAAAGAAGTTTACTCACATTTAGAGATAATTGATTAATAATAAAATTAATAAATAATTGATCTCGAGATCAATTTAATTATAAATATAATAATTAAAATACAAAACTATATATATTAATATAGTATGATTATATTCAAATATAGAATATAGAATAAAATATTTTTTAATTGATGTAATATATGATGTAATATATATGATACGTACACCTCTTCTACAAGTTTCTTCATTTTATGTAAAGCACGATGCGGAATAATTGGTTCATATTGATCTTTTAATTCTATTTGTGATAACATGGCTTGTGTTTCTGAAATTCCTGTACAAATAGCTCCTGGACCCAATCTTTTATACGATGATAAATGAAGATTTCCTTTTGGCGGAAATATCTCTTTATTATCTCTGGGTTCTGCTAATGTATGCATTTGCCTATAAAAATCAAGTTTTATTAGATAATCGAAACTTGATATTTAGAATGAAAAAACTTGAGTCTGAAAATTTATATTCGAATCTCGAAATTCAAAAAATTCTCAAAATTCGAATTGTTTAAAATCCAGAATATTTATTTAATATTTATTAATTTTTTAAAAGAAATTTTCTCATGAACTAAAATCTTAATAATCATCTTAATTTAAAAATAATTTAAAAATTATATTTTATTACTTTTTTTCATATAAATTATTAATATAAAATCATATCAATTAAAATGCATTAAAAGTGTAAACATAAACTCATTTGAATTATTATTATTTGAATAAAAATATTAATTTTGAGATTTCAAACATCATAGTTAATTCAAAATTAAAAAATAATCAATTTATTATTTATAGATATCAAACAAGAATATAAATAAGATGTAATATAAAAAAAAATAATGATAATTTGTTTAAACAAAATAAAATTTTTTTAAAAATTTCATTTCAGTAAACAAAAGAAGATTTTATTAAAAAAATACAATATTTAAAATTTCATTGTAAAATGTTATTTATATTAATAATTACATTTTTCGATTCAAAATTTCGATAATAAAAAATGATACTTACGTTAATGATTTATTTCAATAAAAAATAAAATAAAATTGTCAATATTATTGTCTCTATTATTATATTATTATTATATTATTAACTAACCATTTTTTAGTATTTTAGTAAACTATTATTCTATTATGATTAAATTTTACTCTCAAATAAAACTACGTACACGATTAAAAGTAGTCACATTATAAATGGTCTTAAAATCAACATTGATCGTATGCGTTGCTACGTATAACAAAAGGAGGGTGCGTTTTACCCTCGTTCGTTTTACTATTTTCCTTCGTATTAATATTGTAAGAATTATTTTTTCTATCATTATTAATTATGCACTTTATTGATTAAAAAAAATTTTTAAAAGTATTATATATATCTTGATTATACATTTTTGCAAGATATTAATATATTCGTAGAATATTTTTAAAAAATCAATTCTAAAAGCAAAAACAAATACAAAAGTTGATGTACAAAAATATCGATTGAAGTTTATTTAAGTTATGTGCAATTGTAGTTTGCATTAGATGAAATGAAACGAAAATAGAGTATAACAGAGACAGAGTGTTTCACTTTATTTCCGTCTCGCTTTGTTTAACTACGAACTTTAAATGATTACAAATAAGCTTCAATCAATCATTTTTATATATTGATTTTTGTGTTTGTTTTGATTTCTAGAATCGATCATCCAAAGATATATCACAAATTAACATTTTATATATGAAAATAAAAATTTTTAATTTTTTTTTTTATTTACTTAGATTTACTTTATGCATAAAATGCTTACCAATTATGAATTTTTACTTTAGTATTATAAATTGCAGGAGTATGAAAAACAATTGGTTCCATTTCTTTAATTTCATCTTCACAAATCGGAAGAGCGGCCTGCAATATGATTAATATTTATAACTTTTATATTTATATTATTCTATATACAATAATAAATATTTTTAATATTGTAATTTTGTTTTATACAATGCGCTATGGAGATTATTCAACGTACAAAAATAAGTAAAAAAAAAAGAATAAAA
Source organism: Apis mellifera (assembly GCF_003254395.2). NCBI lineage: Eukaryota > Metazoa > Arthropoda > Insecta > Hymenoptera > Apidae > Apis > Apis mellifera. The sequence continues at coordinate 2,522,588 of NC_037639.1, forward strand.
TTTGAAATCTCATTTTTAAGAAAATCTAATTTAAAAATTTATCAATTTCTGATAATATAGAAATTCTGATAATAAAAGTTTATTTTCAAGAAAATCAAATTTAAAAATTAAATATATATATTCTTAATTAATTCTTAATTGAATCTTATTTTTTAATTATATTTTCAAACTTAATAATTATTTTAAAAACGAATTAAAAAAAAAACATTTTATTTCACATTTTTTTTATTTATTTTCGCTTATTTATCTATTAATAATAATTCTATATATATTTAATTAATTTCCAACTTTTATTTATATTTGACTCCAAATATATTTTTGCATATGAAAACTTTGATTCCATATTTTTTTTAATGAAAATTATCATTTTCTTAATTATATCTAAATTATTGAAACATCTTATAGATATGTTTCTAATAATAAATATATGTAATTAAAGAAAATGCTTTATTTATTAAAAATATTTAATTTTACCAATCAAAATATAATTAATATTATATATATATAATTAATATTAATATTTATAATATTAATAAATTATATTTATTTATTATATTTATAATATTATATATATACATATATAATTAATAAAGAATATATATTATATATTAAAATACAATTAATAAAAAATTATAGGCAATTGAAAAAAGAAAAAAATTAAAATATAATAAATAAATTGTATATAAATATAAATGATATTATATAGATCTACATAACATTGAAATAAATAAATATATAACATTATATGTATATTAATATTAAAATATATAAATAAATTTCATATGAATGATATTTTAGATATAGTACATAGTTTATATTATAATAATTAATAAGATTTATAATTAATTAAAAAAATAATCTTACGTTTAATCTTCCTTTCGTCAACATGTTTCTTTTTTAATATTTTCTTAATATATTTCTTTAATATATTTTATTTCACAGAATACTGCACGAATAATTAATTGAAAATTACTTTGAATATAGTATCAAATATTTATAAAAAAAAAATTATATAAAATGTTCCTGTTTAATATTTTCTATCGAATCTCTGATATCTTCACATCTCTTAGAATTAACGATATATAAACGGATGTAATTTATTATAAATCTATTAAGCATTAAGTTATTTTTAAATCGATTTAGCGGAAGTATATTTTTTGTTTTAAGTTTATTGAAAAAGAAAAAATTGTGAAAAAATGAATTCTATGTTAAAAGAATTAATATTACAAAAATGTCGTAAGGTTAGCTCTTTGGAATATGTTGAGGAAGAAGAAAGGGAGGATATTGCAGAAGAAGAATCCGAATTGGAACCAGAATTGCCTTTTGAAGATATTCTCGCCGATAAACGTCGCAAATATTCTATTAAGGAAGAATATATTTATCTTCTTTATAATGACATTTTGAAATATTTTGTGAAAGAGTAATTATTTTTCTTTTTATTGAATCTTTATCTAAATTTCATTATTTATAAATTCAATTCTTATAAATTAATTAGATAATTGATAGTATCAATATTAAAAATTTAGTCAATATAATTATTTTCATTTATCATACTTGATTCATAAATAAAAATTATAGACAAATAAAAGAAATTATATATGATATAAATTATTATTTTAATATAATAAATTTTTTATGAAATCTTAATTCAAATTTCTTTCTATATATGTGTATATTTATTATGTATTATTATTATTTATATTATTTATATATGTATTATTATTTCTAATGTATTTTACATATATATGTATTGGATGTTAAGGATTATTTTTATAAAATGATGTTGATATATGAATAAAAATAAGAATATAATATAGCATATAAATATAAATTTGTAAATATTTTATTAAAAACTTGTAATAAAAATAGGAATGAATTTTTTGTTTAATAAATTATAGAAACACTTTGATTTATGATAAAAAAAATCCAAAAAATTATTTATTTTTAAGTCTTAAACTATAAATAAATATAGAAATATAGAACTTTCGATTTGAAATTTTATTTTAAATTAGATATGATATATGCTCTTTGATATGCTATTTCCTTTTCTAAAAGAAAAAAATTTATTTTTTTATTTTTAAATTATATTAAATTAAGTTTGCATTTCATTTTTATGTTACGTTATTATACAGAAAATATATTATATAGAAAATGAATAATGTAATTATTATTTATTATTTATTATTTGTTATTTATTATTTGAATAAAGTATATTAACGATTAAAATTATTATTAAAAATTTATTATTGAATACAGATGGGATGGTAAATATTTAAGAAAAAAACCTAAGAAAATAATTGATAATGACGATATATTTAGTGATGAAGAATGCATTGATGAAGAATATTATGAAGAAGAAATTATAGTAGGAGATAAAAAAGATGATAATTTTGAAGAATGTATTAGCGATGCATCTAAAACAAATATGGATTTATCTTGGAAGTTAAAATTGCCCGATGAATTTGCAAATATAACATTCATTAATAATAATACATACAGTGGTCGTATTAGTAGGAAAATGATGGAAGGTGAAGGCGTTTATAGATGGGTTAATGGTGCTCAATATAAAGTAAGAATTTTCAATTTGTTAGACAATTTTCTTAGACATTATTAACAAATTATATATTATATATTTTAATTATAATTATATAATAATATATTTTTTAATCAATTGAATTAGATTATTGTGTAATAAAATTGATAATATTTTAATAAAGATTTAAATTTTATTTAAGTGAAATTAGTTTTTATCAATTCAATAAATTTTTTAATCAATTTTTTAATAATTTATTAATAGTATTTCAATAACAAAAAAAAATTATGTATTTTAAATTTGTTGTATGTTAAATTTGTATTATATTATATATATAATTTTTATTCTAATTATAATTTCATTTTTTTAAATAAATAAAGATGACAAAATTTTTTAAAAATAAAAAATTTTATTTAAGTAAATAAAAATATCATATAATATACAATTTTCTCTCTAATTTTTTATTATTAAAAATATAATTTTGCAGGGAACATTTGAACAAAATCTTATGCATGGGAAAGGTTTACTAGAATGGAATAATGTTTGCTGGTACGAGGGTGATTTTATAAATGGTTATCGACATGGTAGAGGAATGATGGTGGATGGAGAAAATCATTACATGTACACTGGTCAGTGGTATAAGGGCTTAAGACATGGTAAAGGGTATGTTATACAAAATACAAGATAATTATTTTAGAACCGAATTAGAACTTCACATGGGTATGAAAATTAAAATATATGTAACTATTAAAAAAAATATAGTATATGATGAAATATTTTGCAGACACAAAATATATAATTTAAAAGAAAAAAAAACAATATCATATACTAAAAAAATATGAATATAATATAGGCTAAAAAAAAAACTAATATTAGATAAAGAATATTTTGTTTCCAAATATTTCTTATTTTTAATTTATACTTTTAATTTATAGTTTCAAAATATAATATATACTGATTTTTTACATTAACAAATTTTATTTATATAATTACCTCATTGTTATATATATAATGTAAATATTAGTAGAGTAAAAATAAGCGCAAAAATTAAAAAAAGAACATGGAAATATCTTTTCTCTACACTTTTTTTGATATTGTTCCCACATTGCCTTGTATTTTATCATGATCAGAATTCAAATATGGATTATTATGATCATAAAATAGGATCCTAAGCATTGGATTTCGCGGTTATCAAAAATTAAGAATATTTTTATTTGTATTTCAATATTCTATATTGCATTTTCTTTGTTATTTTAATAAAAAATTGATTTAAGATTTTAGAGTTTAGAAGAAAATTTGGAAAAACATATAATATATTAAATACAAAATATAAATATATATTCAAAATGCAGACCATTTCAAATAATTCGAAAATTATTAAATTATACAAAAAAATGTTTTATATAAATTTTCATAATGTAATAGTAAAACTATAAATATATTTTCATCTATGTATGAGCTTTTCAATATGTTGATATTAAATTATATTAAACAATCAATATGTTTATTACAAAAGTTATGCTCGTTATGATGATAATGGTTCATACGATGGCGATTGGGTGATGGACAAGATGAATGGGATTGGATTACGGATTTATCCAAGCGGTGCTCGTTACGTGGGTCAATGGAAAAATGGAATTCGTGATGGTATCGGAACTATGGTCTGGACCAATGGAAATTTTTATCGTGGTGAATGGAAATGTGGTTTAATGCATGGGTTTGTTAATTTCAATTCTTATGATAATTCTTATGATAATCAAAAATATATAATATAAAATAAAACATTTTTTCATTTCAAATTTAATATTATGAAATTATACACATATTATAATATACATTAGTTATGGAGAATATGTATGGAATGGATTCTTCAACAGAACTTTTACTTGGCCACAAGAAGCATCTTACACAGGTTATTGGCGTCATGGATTGCGCCATGGCAAAGGTGGATTATATTTTTATTTTAGAACAAAATTAAAAATGTTAATTAAATTGTTTTTATATAGGAGATATGAAATTTAATTCTGTCGGTGGAGCAAAGTATTCTGGATATTGGGAGGATAATAAAAAACATGGTTATGGAATTATAATTGGTAATAAATTATAAATATTTTAAAAATTAAACTTAAAAATATATGATATATTTAAAATTGAATTTGTATTTTTAAATTTGTTTAAAACTTTACACATAAAAGAATTATTTAAATATCTCGTTCTTTATAATCGTATTAACAAGTTTTTCACTAATATTTACAATAAATTTTAAAAGAAAAAATATATTCATAGAATATCTCTGGAAGATTCTAGAGCTTAAAAAATAAAGAAAAGAATTATTATATAAAAATATGGATTGAGATTTATTTAAGATTTAAATAATTGAAATATAGATTTATTTCTATTACATTTATTATTTTTTCACATTGTCTCTGTTTCATTTCATTTAATGCAAACTTAAATTGTTTATAACTTAAGAAATAATTTCAATCAATCTCATCAAAATATTTTTATATACCAAATTATATATATATGTTTGTTTTGTCTTTAAAATCGATTCTCCAAATCTATTTCATAAATATATTAATATACATGTATATATATATATTTATTTTATTTGTTCAAAACATTATCTTAATTAAAAATATATTTTTATTATAAATATATATATATATAAATATATATATATATATTTTTATTATATATAGGAAATAATGGAGAAAAATTCGAGGCTAATCCATTATTTTTAAATGATATTTTATGTACTGATATTACAAAAGATAATAATTTAGAAAATGAATCAGAAGTAGAAGATAAAGAAGAATGCATAATAATTAAAGATGTGAAACCAAAGTAAGAATCACTACTTTAATAGTCATATAATTTTATTAAAAAGATTATTATTAAAAAAATATAAAAGATTATTTTTTTATTCGTTAAGACCATATATAATAAATATATATAAGTATAAATATATATAAAAATTATCTGCATTTATTGTTTATATAATGACAACCAACATATATATATATATATATATATATATATATATATATATATATATATATACATACATACATATACATATATTTGGTAGGAATTATTAATAAAATTGTGAAAATAAGAGAGACAATTATACATGATATTTAAAAAATATAAAAATAACTATTGAATGTTACTTATTAAATATTATTTTTTTCAAATATTATATTTATAAATTTTTTTTTTTTTTTTAATTTTTTAATTTATTACTTTTTTCACATATTATATGTAAAAAAAAATTTAAATAATTATGCGTTTATATAAATAATATAAATATGTATGGAATTGTTTGGAAAATTATTTAATTATAAAAGAATAAAGAATCATAAAATAAATATATATACACTTAAAAATTATTATTGAGATAAAAATATTTATATAATACATTAAATCAATAATTTAATAATTGAAATATTATACAATTTATAATAATAATATATATAATATTAATAAATATATAATAATAATAATAATATAAAACTTTAAATATTAAACTAATATATAAAAAAAAAAAAATTAAAAAAAGTTTTTAAAAAATAAGGAGAAAATTAAAATAATAATATTATATTCTTTAAAATTCATTCATAGAGAATCAAAATTTTTTTTTTATTTTATGTTTTAAATCTTTGCATATTAATATTTATTTCAGATATAATTATATTTATTAACAATAATTAGAAATATAATATTATGTTATATTATTTTATAAATTATATAATATATAAAATCAGAAACATATTAATAAAATAGATATTATTAAAATGGAATCAGAATAAAATACAGAAATAATGATAAGTTACAAAGTAAAAACATTTAAAGATATCTTTATAGTTTAATTATTTATAGATTTATTGAAAAACCTGCTGAATTGGCAAAAGGTTTTGTAACACCTATCCTAAAACCAGAACAATTTCCATGTTTAACTTATTATATAACTCGTCTTCTGAATCCAGAAAATTTGGAACCGCATTTTGAACCTTCAATTTCATCTGGAAGATGTTATAGTTGTGAAAACGAGTCTTGTGCTTGTTTACATATATCTTCAAACGGTTATTTATTTATATTTATTATACTATCAATTAAAAAAACTAACATATTTTTTTTATATTATCTCTATATTAAGTAACTTGTTATTAATTTTATTATTTATATTATTAATTTCGTATAGATATTGTTATAAATGAAATTATAAATGAAGAAAACGATTTTCCACAAAAACAGCTTTTTAACTCTGATGTAGTGAATATAACAAAATCTGAATGGAATTATGAAGAATGCTGGATATACAAATGTTTAATGATTCATATCTTTCGTTTACGTCAAATTTATAATGATTATGCTAAATTATTTGCAAAGCCAGCACCAAAATGTAATCTTGTAATGAGCAGACTATGTTTATGGCAATTATGGAGAGATTGTAATATTCAAAAAAAAATTTCTCTTTCTGCAATCGATAAACATATAGGTAAATGTTCATCAATGTTGATTATATTAATAATTATAGTTAATATATGTATATATATATTGTCTATAGATAAAAATATTTATCGATACAAAAAAATATTTTGGAACATTATTTTACTATTATTCATCAATAATTATAAATCTATTTATATAAATTTATTTATTAATATATATTTAACATTATTATTTATTATTGAAATAATATTATAGCAAAAAATAAAAGTACAATAGTAAAAGATCCCCACCATCCATTTGAAAAGATTGAAATCTGGCAATTTTTACACGCGTTGTTAGAAGTATCTTGGCATTTGTACACAAAATATAATAATATAGAAATCGGAGAAATGAATGGAAAACTTGCTAATGGTTTGCACAAATTTTTAAAAAATGATATATATCCTCATATTGGAAATCATATTGGTATGTAAGCCATATAAAATTACATAAAAAAATTAAATAGGAAAAGTTATTATATATATTTACATTAATATATCTCTAAATACAGTAATTTATCTTGAAAAATTATAAAAAATTATTTGTTATGAAGAAAACTTCATTATATTATTCTTATTTGCTTTCTAGAAAGTTATTTTTTAAGAAGAGTTAAATAAATAAAATAAGTTTAAAATAATTTTACAATGTTGCAATGAATCTCCAAATTACGTCTTGTTTTTAGAATAAAAAGATATTATTATTTCGATATTTTTATGAAGATTATATATATTGCATATATGGACATGAGAGTTTGAAGAATCGAAGAATCGAATTCTAGAAACCAAAACAGAAACAAGCAGAAAAGTTGATATATAAAAATTTTCAAGACTTATTTATTAATATAATTAAATTTTATTTTATTTATAAATATAATTAAAGTTTGAATTAGATGAAATGAGATAGAAAGAGTATGACATTCTTTCTGTCTCCATTATATCATTATTCTATTTTTATTTCGCTTCATCTAAAATTAAATTGTTTATAATTTAATAAATAAGCCTCAATCAATATTTTTATATAGCAACGTTTATATTTATTTTTATCTCTAAAATCCTTCAAAGCTGTTTTATATATTAATCTTATATATTGTAGTATATTATATGACGAAAATTAAATTTGAATTTAATTTATTATTTTATATTTATTATTATTATAGCATCGTATTCTAATACATATTTCAAAAATTAATCAAAAAAATTTTCATATCAAATAAAGATTCTTTTAGATCTGTTAAAATTCTTGAAATTAGCTAATTCTTCTAATACTTTATTTTAATATTATAAAGATTTTATTTCCAAAGCTGATAATAAGTGTATTTTTACGATTTTTTAGATGATTTCAATTCTCTAATCAATGTAATATTGATTCTTATCAATCCTTAAAAAAAATAGCTTTTCTGCTATTTCTATTACTTCGTCCTTCATAATTTTACGAATATTTTATTTCTATGGAAATCAGTCTGTCACCTTTCAGTTCTAAAAACAACTGTATATGTAAATGTATGTATATTGTCAGATAAATAAATAGAGATAAGAGAAAAAAGAAATAAATTTCTCTTTGTTTACATATCACAAAAATATCGAATGCATAATGCAAATTTTTATTTTCATAAATACACAAAATTATTGTTGTAAGATAATTATTATAGTTATAAATAATAAATAAAATAATAATTATAAAAAATAAATAATAAACAATAATTTTTATTTGAAATATTATCTAGATAAAAAGAAAGTTTAAATTTTTGCAGATAGATTGATTTATTAATTAAAATAAAATTTTTCATGTCATATAGGTACTTTATGCAATGAGAATAAGGATATATTACCTATGAATTGTGTTTTTAAATTGTATCAACAAATTGGATATCCACCTTCTGCAAGAGATTTACTTCAATCAACATGCATCTTGAGTAAGCTAATAATTGATTTACAATATGAATTTTTTGTTTGCATATGATATAAAACATGTATATAATATATATATAATGTTAATATATTTGGAGAATTGATTCTGAAGATAAGTTGATACAAAAATACAAAAGTTTTTGATTAAAACTTATTTATTAAATTGTAAATAATTTAAATTTGCATTAGATAAAGTGAAAAAGAAATAGTATAACAAATTGAAATTTCACTCTCTATTTGCTTTTTCCAACATAAATTTTAATTGCTTATAACTTATAATTTATAATAAATAATTTTCAACTAACGTTTTATTCTTATTATTCTGTTTATTTTATTCTTTAGAATCAATCTTTTAAAGATAATATAAAAATATATTATATAAATGCATATAAAATATTACTATATATATATAATCTTTAAATATAATATATATATATCAAATAATTATGAAATACTTATACATTTCGAATTGTAAAGATAAATAAATATTAATAATAATAAAATATTTTTGTGATTATTTTTATAATATTAGTATAAATATTATCTTCATTTTAATTTCTTATATTGAGATTTTTATAATTAATTTTATGATAATTCTAAATTTTTATATATTTATTATATGATGAATGTATACAAATTTTTTTAAATATATAAAAAAATACTTGTTTTTTATTCAATTAATTATACATAAAATAATTAAAAAAATATTGCTGCATGCTAAGATAATAAACATTTAATATAATATGAAAAAAATATTAATATATATATGTATGAATATATATATGTATATTATTTCAGCAATTCTCATATCATAACATGTGATTAAATATTTTGGAAGTATTTCTTACAGATTAAAAATTATAATAAAGTAATATATTAAACTTAAAAAACTTAAAATTTGTCTAATTATCTTATGATTTTAAATGTATACCAAAAAATTTAAACAAAATATACAAGTTTAAAGTATTTTATTAATAATTAATATTATGAACAATAATGTGTTTGTAATTTCACAGTATGTATGTATGCATGCAGAATTTGCTTAAAATCTAATTTTTGTAATAATAATATTTTTATATTAAAATATATAAATATTAATAATGTAGATGCAAAAGATTCACGATTATTTGCCACGATCACTGAAACTATGAAAATATTTCCGGAAGGAATTAATTCTGTGACAATAGGTGAAAAAATTAGTTATTTACTAAAACTTAATGAAATGTTTACATTACATAATTATACGACTGATATATCAAAGAAAAATGAAAATAATCTAAGTATGTATCTAGTTATATAACACACTCTATAAAATCATTATTTTTTATCATTTATCATTAATTTATCTAAATTAAAAATATAATTTATATTACAGTTAACAAATTATTGATTTTTAGTCAGCTAGGAGTTATAAAAATGATAGAAGTCATGACGCTAATATGTCCTGGAATAAAAGATACAAATACTGGAATAATTATAAATATGGATTATAAGGTATATGATCTTAAGATTCAAATTTTGATGTAAATATAATTCAATAACGATTGATAAAATGGATTATTTGATTATATTTGTTTTAGTATTTTTAATTTTCGATATTATAATGTTTAAAATATATTTTAAATTATCATGTTTCGAAGATTTTATATTATAATTTATTAATTTCTTAAAATAAACAGTAGATTATAATAAAGTATGCTATTTTAAAAAAAGTGAAAGATAATAATTTGATGTTCATTAATATTTTTAATTTTATATGATTGTATAATCCAAATAAAATTACATATCAACAATAACATTAAATGTTATTTGATATTATCTTTTTATTGAACAATTATTCTTATGATTGTTACATATGATTACTATTTTGCAATTTTTATTTTATATGTGTTAGAAGAATTATGAAAATGAAATTGAAAATAAGTAATTTAATATACAAAATGAATAAATAATATAAAATGAAAATTATTAAATGAAATTGAATTTTATCGAAATATCAATTTTAATTATAAAATTATTATAACTTATATCGAAAACATAAAATATAAATATCATAGATTTGTAAAATGTATTTATTACATCGATATTTATTCATAAACCAATATTGAATACCATATATAATTTAATACTTTAATCAATGATTATTTACAGATATTACAAAAATTGCATTTCTCCTAACTTAATTATCTTTTGCTTAAATGTGTAATATATTTTACAGACACATCGTATACGGTATTATGCATATTTTACAATATAGAAATTGAATGTTACAGCTGACATTTCTTGAATTTTATGAAATAATACTAGAGGCAACGAAGGAATTATTCTTTTTAAAAAACAAATCTGAAAAATTATTACAAACGAAAATTGAGAAGGAAATCAAGTCAGTAGAAATTAATAATTTATAAAAAGAAAAGAGCTCTTAAATTAATAAACCTTCTTTGATTCAAAATCATTTTCCGAATTTAAAAATAGATTAATTTAATATAATTTGTTAAAATAATAATAAAATCTAATTTTATTTCATTTATGTGAAAATTTTATATTTCATGTTACTATTTCTAGTTTATTTCTAGTTTATTTCACTTTAAACATTTAGGATAATATTAAATAAAATTAAGCAGTTTTTACTGCAATTTATTTTTAAAAATATATTTATAGTACGCAAAATTGTAATTAAATCAATTTAAAACAAATAAGAAAATATCCATTGAAGTAAACTAGAATTGCATTGGCACATTGATACATTAAAGAACAAGAATAAAAATAAAAAATAAAAATAAAAATAAAAACATAATTTTCTAAAGAAAATTAATAAAATAACTTGTAAATGATATTAATAAAAATGACTCATTACCAATGTTCCTCCAGTTCGAACATATAAACAATATAAACTAAAATTTGTCATTTAATGATGATATAAATGAAAAAAATATATATTTTTTTAACATATTGTTCTATATGTATCATTTACATCTATATAATTAAAAATTATAAAATCCTTAATGGATAAATAAATTGCCTTTACAAGACTATTTTTTTAATTTAAGAAATCATAAAATTTTTGGCAGCATAGTATTTCAATATTTGCCGCTAATAAATAATCTGTGATAAAATATTTAAAACTTATGAAAAAAAAAAAATGAAAAAAAAATAATAACAATTAAATCAATTTATATGATTTTTACATTAGTACGATAGTTTTATAATAATTTTAAACCGATAACTGAAAAAACAAAAGAAGCTTAAATAATAAAAATAATTAAATGACAAACTATTCAATGCATCCAACTGTAAAAGTAATTTGATAGTGTTTGCATATACAAATACGTTGGACTTTTTGGACAGGTACAGATAGAAATTTCATTCATGAAACATCATAAAATTGAAAAGAACGTGGCAGTTGGCTCTCCTTGCAGCCACGGATGGAACGATTCAGTCTTGAGCGAGCAATAACAAAATTGTCAATGTCATCGGAACAAGCGAATCCATTACGCATTTTTACATAATGATGCAGTGGAACTTAATTGATTTTTATGCATAAAATACTATGCTAAATATGTTTTCATAAAAGTCCCAGGGCTCAGAAAGTCAGGAACGACAATGTACGACTAAGTCGCTTATAGTAATGTTTTTATTTAAAATGCAATGTATACGCGTTACTTCTAATCCATTATATTATCTTTTTATGTCTTCCTTTTTTATATTTATTCGAATTTATATGTGGAAATATTTTCTATTCACTAATAAAAAATTTAATTATTGATTTTTATTTTCTTCAAAAGAATAAAAATGGAAATATGGATAATGAGAAGAATGAAAATTTAATTTGATATAAAAAAAGAAATTCCTCAAAACAAAAAAAGACTTATATATAAAAATATAAAATCTCATATTTGACTACCAAATTATAAAATATTATACAAGTATGTACAAAATGTATATTTTTACAAATTGTGAATCATGCAATGAATATAATCATAAAATCGTTATTAATTTTTAAAATTAAAATGAAAAAAAAATTCGAAGACGAAGATATTTCAATAGTAGATTTAGAAGTATCGTGTCATCGCGGCTAAAGCCGATTCAACAATTCCTATAAGTAATTCTAAAATATAAAATATATACTGATGCATATAACTACAGTACAGCACAGAAAAACACGCTTTTATGACAATAAAGCGCGACACTGTTCAAATCCTCGATAGCAAGTATATTATTCGGTTTATAATTATTTGATAATATTTGAATTAAAATTAATTAATATAAATTCTTATAAAATATGAAATAGTTATATATTTTTATTCAAAAATTATTTTAACTTCTTGCATAAATAAAAAATAAAATAATTTATTTTTAATAATACTACTAACAAATCATACCAAAAAAATATATCGCGAATGTACAACACGATCAAAATTTAATTTGTATCGTAAATTATTTTCAAGTTCGACATATTTCATTACTTTTCGATTCATTTATAAATTTATATTTTTGAGATAAATTCGTTATACTAATGATTAAAATATAAAAAAACAGATTAATAAATTGATAGTAGAAAACATTTTTCATAAAAATATCTACATGTATCCAAACTATTCGATAAACAGGATACCTTAGTTTAAGTAACTTGAATGCCATCGAGCGACTGTTACATTTTACTTTGTTTAATTGATTATCGAGATACAATATGGAACGAACTAATGTCTTTATAATGCAACTAGTAGACGAACAGTGAGTTTTTTTATAAAAATTGTTCGAATAATTATTGATAGTATAACTATTAGAATGGATGCAGTACATAATGAGCCCCAGGACATACAATATCTCTCATGTAAGTAATGTATCGTCCAATTCTTCTATTTTGCCTTCAGGCTGAGATAGAACTTTACGCAATACTTTGCTGA